>NW_026975088.1:0-200233 GCF_030014295.1 Loxodonta africana | reverse complement strand
CATAGAGAGATAGTATTAGTCGCTGGAGACCGGGGTGGACTCTTCAGACCCAGGATAGGCCTCTGGCAGGTATGTGTCAATGTTTTCTGCCCTTCGCACTCAGCCAGGTATTTGCATACAATGTTACCAGTGGAATTAGTAGTCTCCGGAGAGGCTGCCACATGTCAGCAAGCTTCACCTGCCCAGGGTCCGCCGGTGACGTAGCTACCCCATCAGTCACTACTCTCTAGACCTTCCAGATAAACTACCAGATCTTGTCTGCCCATGGGCAACCAGTAGAGCCAGAGGCCTTCCCCTTTGCTCTTTGGTCTCTAGGCACTCTATCAGGCACTCCAAGCTGTGAAGTGACTCCGGGGGAGAAGGAAGAGATTTCAGAGAATGAACACATCCAGAGAGAGACAGAGAGAGGCAAGAGATGCTGAGTGGGGATGCCTTGCGTAGTGATATCCTCAGGAAAGTGGGAAAGAGGTACCTGGCCTGCTCTGCCAATGCCCTGAACCAGTCCGCACCAGGGGCTCCCCTGTGCCTGCGTAGGCTTTCCCAGGGTGTGCTCAAATCCTGTGGCCACTAGGTGTCATAGGTCATAATGGAGGGCCCTGTGTCATCTGCCTGGCGGGCCAGATCTCTGCCATTGGCTGAGTCTTGTCACCGTTCCCATCATAAGCTCCGCCTACTTTTCCTGTGGTGGGACTGTCTCCATGGTGATGGCAAAGGAGCCTTAGTCCCGCCCACCTGGCCTTGACTTCACCTAGCTGGCCTGCTGACCCTCACTCAGACCTCTGTGTTGATAAAAATTAATGTCGGCCAGTGCCCAGGTGTCAGCATCTGGGATAAAGGATTCCGGACCTTGCCTGGGGCAGAAGGCAGCCTAGGTCAGCTGGTACCTGGAAGTCTAGTGACTCGTGACACTTCTGCCAGTGACAGGCAAATGGTGACTCCCACACTCACATATCCCCTGGTGGCAGAATGACAGTGATGGGTGGAGAAACATGGCTCCGGAGCACTCGCGCAATGGGGCACCGGCCAAAGGCCAGGGCCAGTAGTGGACGTCGCGGAGCTGAATGGCGAGCCAGTGAAGGGCCCAAGGATTCCTCTTGTATATGGGAAACATGTCATCCGGGTCCCCACGTCCATAAACCACTGGATTGCTGGGGCCCGGGATGCCAGGATTTCGGCCTTGCCTTCGCAGCCCGGCCACATAGGCAGCCTTCCACCGGAGGCGGGGATGTGTAGACAGCAAAAATGTGGAAAATGGCAGTGTCTCCTCGATTTCTCTGGCATCGGCCTTTTTGAGCGGCATGCTTTTTTCCTAGTAGGATGAGGCACCGACGGAGAAAGGCAGGATTATGTGTGCAGGAAAGGTATGTGCTGAGAAGGTGACAAGGTTGAGACCAGGTTGGTATCCTTAGTCCCAGGAAGGGCCCCTGGCAGGTGTGGGTCAATGTTCTGTGCCCATCCCACTTGGCGTGGGGAGGTTTACACCATACAAATCAGCAGCGGAATTATTCTTCCCCCAGAGGTTGCATGTGCCCACAAGCGCCACCTGACCAGTGCCCGCCCCTACCGTATTGCCCATGTCGATCAACAGAAGCTAAGAGCTTCCAGAGAGACTAAATGCTATTCTCTAGCCACGGGGAAGCGGTACAGCCAGAAGCCTCCCCTGTTTCATCTCCAGATTCCCTCTCAGGCCCCTCATAGTTGTGGTGTGTCTCAGGGGTAGAAAAAAGAGATTTCTTTAAAAGAACACATACAAAGAGGGGCCATAGATGCTGAGGAAGGGCGCCTTGCCTACTGATATCGTAGCGTAAGTGGAAAAGAGGTACCTGCCTGCTGTCCCAGTATGTCGAACGTGTCCACATCAGGGGTTGCCTACTGTGAAGTTATTCCCTGGGTGCCCTCGATTTTGTGGCCAAGGACAGAAGGGGCCGTTGTGTGTCCACGGGTAAAATGGAGGGCTCTGTGGAACCGGCCGGTTAGGCTGGACCTCTCCTATTGGCTCAGAGTTTGTGACCCGTCCCCGTCAGAAGTTCCGGCCAGCCTTGTGGTGGCTGTCTCCATGGTGATTGGGAAGGAAGCCTTAGGCCCCGCACTCAGCCTTCACCTGGCCCACCTGGCCTCTTTACCCTCATCTAGACCGCTGTGTAGATGAAAGAAAGGATGTCGGCCAGTGACCACGTGTCCTCATTTCCTTTGAAGGATTAAGCTCCTTGCCTGGGCAGAAGACAGCCAAGGTCAGCCTGAGCCTAGACACCTAGTGACCTGTGACACTGCAGACAGTGATAGATGTTGATGTCCACGCTCAGGTATCCGCAGGTGGAGGATCGAGAGTGGTCGGAGGTGAAGTGTAACTAGAGGTCACACACTGACGAGGGCACGGGCCAAAGGTCGGGAAAAATAGCTGAGGTCGTGGAGCTCTAGCGGAGCCAGTCTAGGGCCGAGGCCTCCCTCCTGTACGTGGCAAAGAGGTGATCCGTATGCCGCCATGCGCAGCCTCTGGACTGCTGGGGCCCTGGATGCCCGGATTTCGGCCTTGTCTTCGGAGAAGTGACGCACATGCAGCGTGCCACCGGAGGCTGTGGCCCAGCAGAGGGCAAAATCTTGAAAATGCGGGCTTCAGTTGACTTGGCCTGTGCTCTCCTTTGGCTGAGTGCCATCCTGTGTTTCCTAGCAGGAGAAGGCATTCGTGGAGAGAGGCGGATTCCCTGTGTGCAGGCAAAGTGTGTGCTGAGATGATGAGTCGCTGGAGACCGGGGTGGACTCTTCAGACCCAGGATAGGCCTCTGGCAGGTATGTGTCAATGTTTTCTGCCCTTCGCACTCAGCCAGGTATTTGCATACAATGTTACCAGCGGAATTAGTAGTCTCCGGAGAGGCTGCCACATGTCAGCAAGCTTCACCTGGCCAGGGTCCGCCGGTGACGTAGCTACCCCATCAGTCACTACTCTCTAGACCTTCCAGATAAACTACCAGATCTTGTCTGCCCATGGGCAACCAGTAGAGCCAGAGGCCTTCCCCCTTTGCTCTTTGGTCTCTAGGCACTCTATCAGGCATTCCAAGCTGTGAAGTGACTCAGGGGGAGAAGGAAGAGATTTCAGAGAATGAACACATCCAGAGAGAGACAGAGAGAGGCAAGAGATGCTGAGTGGGGATGCCTTGCGTAGTGATATCCTCAGGAAAGTGGGAAAGAGGTACCTGGCCTGCTCTGCCAATGCCCTGAAGCAGTCCGCACCAGGGGCTCCCCTGTGCCTGCGTAGGCTTTCCCAGGGTGTGCTCAAATCCTGTGGCCACTAGGTGTCATAGGTCATAATGGAGGGCCCTGTGTCATCTGCCTGGCGGGCCAGATCTCTGCCATTGGCTCAGTCTTGTCACCGGGCCCATCATAAGCTCCGCCTACTCTTCCGGTGGTGGGACTGTCTCCATGGTGATGGCAAAGGAGCCTTAGTCCCGCCCACCTGGCCTTGACTTCACCTAGCTGGCCTGCTGACCCTCACTCAGACCTCTGTGTTGATAAAAATTAATGTCGGCCAGTGCCCAGGTGTCAGCATCTGGGATAAAGGATTCCGTACCTTGCCGGGAGAGAAGGCAGCCTAGGTCAGCTGGTACCTGGAAGTCTAGTGACTCGTGACACTGCTGCCAGTGACAGACAAATGGTGACTCCCACACTCACATATCCCCTGGTGGCAGAATGACAGTGATGGGTGGAGAAACATGGCTCCGGAGCACTCGCGCAATGGGGCACCGGCCAAAGGCCAGGGCCAGTAGTGGACGTCGCGGAGCTGAATGGCGAGCCAGTGAAGGGCCCAAGGATTCCTCTTGTATGTGGGAAACATGTCATCCGGGTCCCCACGTCCATAAACCACTGGATTGCTGGGGCCCGGGATGCCAGGATTTCGGCCTTGCCTTCGCAGCCCGGCCACATAGGCAGCCTTCCACCGGAGGCGGGGATATGTAGACAGCAAAAACGTGGAAAATGGCAGTGTCTCCTCGATTTCTCTGGCATCGGCCTTTTTGAGCGGCATGCTTTTTTCCTAGTAGGATGAGGCACCGACGGAGAAAGGCAGGATTATGTGTGCAGGAAAGGTATGTGCTGAGAAGGTGACAAGGTTGAGACCAGGTTGGTATCCTTAGTCCCAGGAAGGGCCCCTGGCAGGTGTGGGTCAATGTTCTGTGCCCATCCCACTTGGCGTGGGGAGGTTTACACCATACAAAGCAGCAGCGGAATTATTCTTCCCCCAGAGGTTGCATGTGCCCACAAGCGCCACCTGACCAGTGCCCGCCCCTACCGTATTGCCCATGTCGATCAACAGAAGCTAAGAGCTTCCAGAGAGACTAAATGCTATTCTCTAGCCACGGGGAAGCGCTACAGCCAGAAGCCTCCCCTGTTTCATCTCCAGATTCCCTCTCAGGCCCCTCATAGTTGTGGTGTGTCTCAGGGGTAGAAAAAAGAGATTTCTTTAAAAGAACACATACAAAGAGGGGCCATAGATGCTGAGGAAGGGCGCCTTGCCTACTGATATCGTAGCGTAAGTGGAAAAGAGGTACCTGCCTGCTGTCCCAGTATGTCGAACGTGTCCACATCAGGGGTTGCCTACTGTGAAGTTATTCCCTGGGTGCCCTCGATTTTGTGGCCAAGGACAGAAGGGGCCGTTGTGTGTCCACGGGTAAAATGGAGGGCTCTGTGGAACCGGCCGGTTAGGCTGGACCTCTCCTATTGGCTCAGAGTTTGTGACCCGTCCCCGTCAGAAGTTCCGGCCAGCCTTGTGGTGGCTGTCTCCATGGTGATTGGGAAGGAAGCCTTAGGCCCCGCACTCAGCCTTCACCTGGCCCACCTGGCCTCTTTACCCTCATCTAGACCGCTGTGTAGATGAAAGAAAGGATGTCGGCCAGTGACCACGTGTCCTCATTTCCTTTGAAGGATTAAGCTCCTTGCCTGGGCAGAAGACAGCCAAGGTCAGCCTGAGCCTAGACACCTAGTGACCTGTGACACTGCAGACAGTGATAGATGTTGATGTCCACGCTCAGGTATCCGCAGGTGGAGGATCGAGAGTGGTCGGAGGTGAAGTGTAACTAGAGGTCACACACTGACGAGGGCACGGGCCAAAGGTCGGGAAAAATAGCTGAGGTCGTGGAGCTCTAGCGGAGCCAGTCTAGGGCCGAGGCCTCCCTCCTGTACGTGGCAAAGAGGTGATCCGTATGCCGCCATGCGCAGCCTCTGGACTGCTGGGGCCCTGGATGCCCGGATTTCGGCCTTGTCTTCGGAGAAGTGACGCATATGCAGCGTGCCACCGGAGGCTGTGGCCCAGCAGAGGGCAAAATCTTGAAAATGCGGGCTTCAGTTGACTTGGCCTGTGCTCTCCTTTGGCTGAGTGACATCCTGTGTTTCCTAGCAGGAGAAGGCATTCGTGGAGAGAGGCGGATTCCCTGTGTGCAGGCAAAGTGTGTGCTGAGATGATGAGTCGCTGGAGACCGGGGTGGACTCTTCAGACCCAGGATAGGCCTCTGGCAGGTATGTGTCAATGTTTTCTGCCCTTCGCACTCAGCCAGGTATTTGCATACAATGTTACCAGCGGAATTAGTAGTCTCCGGAGAGGCTGCCACATGTCAGCAAGCTTCACCTGGCCAGGGTCCGCCGGTGACGTAGCTACCCCATCAGTCACTACTCTCTAGACCTTCCAGATAAACTACCAGATCTTGTCTGCCCATGGGCAACCAGTAGAGCCAGAGGCCTTCCCCCTTTGCTCTTTGGTCTCTAGGCACTCTATCAGGCATTCCAAGCTGTGAAGTGACTCCGGGGGAGAAGGAAGAGATTTCAGAGAATGAACACATCCAGAGAGAGACAGAGAGAGGCAAGAGATGCTGAGTGGGGATGCCTTGCGTAGTGATATCCTCAGGAAAGTGGGAAAGAGGTACCTGGCCTGCTCTGCCAATGCCCTGAAGCAGTCCGCACCAGGGGCTCCCCTGTGCCTGCGTAGGCTTTCCCAGGGTGTGCTCAAATCCTGTGGCCACTAGGTGTCATAGGTCATAATGGAGGGCCCTGTGTCATCTGCCTGGCGGGCCAGATCTCTGCCATTGGCTCAGTCTTGTCACCGGGCCCATCATAAGCTCCGCCTACTCTTCCGGTGGTGGGACTGTCTCCATGGTGATGGCAAAGGAGCCTTAGTCCCGCCCACCTGGCCTTGACTTCACCTAGCTGGCCTGCTGACCCTCACTCAGACCTCTGTGTTGATAAAAATTAATGTCGGCCAGTGCCCAGGTGTCAGCATCTGGGATAAAGGATTCCGTACCTTGCCGGGAGAGAAGGCAGCCTTTGTCAGCTGGTACCTGGAAGTCTAGTGACTCGTGACACTGCTGCCAGTGACAGACAAATGGTGACTCCCACACTCACATATCCCCTGGTGGCAGAATGATAGTGATGGGTGGAGAAACATGGCTCCGGAGCACTCGCGCAATGGGGCACCGGCCAAAGGCCAGGGCCAGTAGTGGACGTCGCGGAGCTGAATGGCGAGCCAGTGAAGGGCCCAAGGATTCCTCTTGTATGTGGGAAACATGTCATCCGGGTCCCCACGTCCATAAACCACTGGATTGCTGGGGCCCGGGATGCCAGGATTTCGGCCTTGCCTTCGCAGCCCGGCCACATAGGCAGCCTTCCACCGGAGGCGGGGATATGTAGACAGCAAAAACGTGGAAAATGGCAGTGTCTCCTCGATTTCTCTGGCATCGGCCTTTTTGAGCGGCATGCTTTTTTCCTAGTAGGATGAGGCACCGACGGAGAAAGGCAGGATTATGTGTGCAGGAAAGGTATGTGCTGAGAAGGTGACAAGGTTGAGACCAGGTTGGGATCTTTAGTCCCAGGAAGGGCCCCTGGCAGGTGTGGGTCAATGTTCTGTGCCGATCCCACTTGGCGTGGGGAGGTTTACACCATACAAAGCAGCAGCGGAATTATTCTTCCCCCAGAGGTTGCATGTGCCCACAAGCTCCGCCTGGCCAGCGTCCGCCCCTACCGTATTGCCCATGTCGATCAACAGAAGCTGAGAGCTTCCAGAGAGACTAACTGCTATTCTCTAGCCACGGGGAAGCGGTACAGCCAGAAGCCTCCCCTGTTTCATCTCCAGGTTCCCTCTCAGGCCCCTCATAGTTGTGGTGTGTCTCAGGGGTAGAAAAAAGAGATTTCTTTAAAAGAACACATACAAAGAGGGGCCATAGATGCTGAGGAAGGGCGCCTTGCCTACTGATATCGTAGCGTAAGTGGAAAAGAGGTACCTGCCTGCTGTCCCAGTATGTCGAACGTGTCCACATCAGGGGTTGCCTACTGTGAAGTTATTCCCTGGGTGCCCTCGATTTTGTGGCCAAGGACAGAAGGGGCCGTTGTGTGTCCACGGGTAAAATGGAGGGCTCTGCGGAACCGGCCGGTTAGGCTGGACCTCTCCTATTGGCTCAGAGTTTGTGACCCGTCCCCGTCAGAAGTTCCAGCCAGCCTTGCGGTGGCTGTCTCCATGGTGATTGGGAAGGAAGCCTTAGGCCCCGCACTCAGCCTTCACCTGGCCCACCTGGCCTCTTTACCCTCATCTGGACCGCTGTGTAGATGAAAGAAAGGATGTCGGCCAGTGACCACGTGTCCTCATTTCCTTTGAAGGATTAAGCTCCTTGCCTGGGCAGAAGACAGCCAAGGTCAGCCTGAGCCTAGACACCTAGTGACCTGTGACACTGCAGACAGTGATAGATGTTGATGTCCACGCTCAGGTAGCCGCAGGTGGCGGATCGAGAGTGGTCGGAGGTGAAGTGTTAACTAGAGGTGACACACTGACGAGGGCACGGGCCAAAGGTCGGGAAAAATAGCTGAGGTCGTGGAGCTCTAGCGGAGCCAGTCTAGGGCCGAGGCCTCCCTCCTGTACGTGGCAAAGAGGTGATCCGTAGGCCGCCATGCGCAGCCTCTGGACTGCTGGGGCCCTGGATGCCCGGATTTCGGCCTTGTCTTCGGAGAAGTGACGCACATGCAGCGTGCCACCGGAGGCTGTGGCCCAGCAGAGGGCAAAATCTTGAAAATGCGGGCTTCAGTTGACTTTGCCTGTGCTCTCCTTTGGCTGAGTGACATCCTGTGTTTCCTAGCAGGAGAAGGCATTCGTGGAGAGAGGCGGATTCCCTGTGTGCAGGCAAAGTGTGTGCTGAGATGATGAGTCGCTGGAGACCGGGGTGGACTCTTCAGACCCAGGATAGGCCTCTGGCAGGTATTTGTCAATGTTTTCTGCCCTTCGCACTCAGCCAGGTATTTGCATACAATGTTACCAGCGGAATTAGTAGTCTCCGGAGAGGCTGCCACACGTCAGCAAGCTTCACCTGGCCAGGGTCTGCCGGTGATGTAGCTACCTCATCAGTCACTACTCTCTAGACCTTCCAGATAAACTACCAGATCTTGTCTGCCTATGGGCAACCAGTAGAGCCAGAGGCCTTCCCCCTTTGCTCTTTGGTCTCTAGGCACTCTATCAGGCACTCCAAGCTGTGAAGTGACTCAGGGGGGAGAAGGAAGAGATTTCAGAGAATGAACACATCCAGAGAGAGACAGAGAGAGGCAAGAGATGCTGAGTGGGGATGCCTTGCGTAGTGATATCCTCAGGAAAGTGGGAAAGAGGTACCTGGCCTGCTCTGCCAATGCCCTGAACCAGTCCGCACCAGGGGCTCCCCTGTGCCTGCGTAGGCTTTCCCAGGGTGTGCTCAAATCCTGTGGCCACTAGGTGTCATAGGTCATAATGGAGGGCCCTGTGTCATCTGCCTGGCGGGCCAGATCTCTGCCATTGGCTGAGTCTTGTCACCGTTCCCATCATAAGCTCCGCCTACTTTTCCTGTGGTGGGACTGTCTCCATGGTGATGGCAAAGGAGCCTTAGTCCCGCCCACCTGGCCTTGACTTCACCTAGCTGGCCTGCTGACCCTCACTCAGACCTCTGTGTTGATAAAAATTAATGTCGGCCAGTGCCCAGGTGTCAGCATCTGGGATAAAGGATTCCGGACCTTGCCTGGGGCAGAAGGCAGCCTAGGTCAGCTGGTACCTGGAAGTCTAGTGACTCGTGACACTGTTGCCAGTGACAGACAAATGATGACTCCCACACTCACATATCCCCTGGTGGCAGAATGATAGTGATGGGTGGAGAAACATGGCTCCGGAGCACTCGCGCAATGGGGCACCGGCCAAAGGCCAGGGCCAGTAGTGGACGTCGCGGAGCTGAATGGCGAGCCAGTGAAGGGCCCAAGGATTCCTCTTGTATGTGGGAAACATGTCATCCGGGTCCCCACGTCCATAAACCACTGGATTGCTGGGGCCCGGGATGCCAGGATTTCGGCCTTGCCTTCGCAGCCCGGCCACATAGGCAGCCTTCCACCGGAGGCGGGGATATGTAGACAGCAAAAATGTGGAAAATGGCAGTGTCTCCTCGATTTCTCTGGCATCGGCCTTTTTGAGCGGCATGCTTTTTTCCTAGTAGGATGAGGCACCGACGGAGAAAGGCAGGATTATGTGTGCAGGAAAGGTATGTGCTGAGAAGGTGACAAGGTTGAGACCAGGTTGGGATCTTTAGTCCCAGGAAGGGCCCCTGGCAGGTGTGGGTCAATGTTCTGTGCCGATCCCACTTGGCGTGGGGAGGTTTACACCATACAAAGCAGCAGCGGAATTATTCTTCCCCCAGAGGTTGCATGTGCCCACAAGCTCCGCCTGGCCAGCGTCCGCCCCTACCGTATTGCCCATGTCGATCAACAGAAGCTGAGAGCTTCCAGAGAGACTAACTGCTATTCTCTAGCCACGGGGAAGCGGTACAGCCAGAAGCCTCCCCTGTTTCATCTCCAGGTTCCCTCTCAGGCCTCTCATACTTGTGATGTGTCTCAGGGGTAGAAAAAAGAGATTTCTTTAAAAGAACACATACAAAGAGGGGCCATAGATGCTGAGGAAGGGCGCCTTGCCTACTGATATCGTAGCGTAAGTGGAAAAGAGGTACCTGCCTGCTGTCCCAGTATGTCGAACGTGTCCACATCAGGGGTTGCCTACTGTGAAGTTATTCCCTGGGTGCCCTCGATTTTGTGGCCAAGGACAGAAGGGGCCGTTGTGTGTCCACGGGTAAAATGGAGGGCTCTGCGGAACCGGCCGGTTAGGCTGGACCTCTCCTATTGGCTCAGAGTTTGTGACCCGTCCCCGTCAGAAGTTCCGGCCAGCCTTGCGGTGGCTGTCTCCATGGTGATTGGGAAGGAAGCCTTAGGCCCCGCACTCAGCCTTCACCTGGCCCACCTGGCCTCTTTACCCTCATCTAGACCGCTGTGTAGATGAAAGAAAGGATGTCGGCCAGTGACCACGTGTCCTCATTTCCTTTGAAGGATTAAGCTCCTTGCCTGGGCAGAAGACAGCCAAGGTCAGCCTGAGCCTAGACACCTAGTGACCTGTGACACTGCAGACAGTGATAGATGTTGATGTCCACGCTCAGGTATCCGCAGGTGGAGGATCGAGAGTGGTCGGAGGTGAAGTGTAACTAGAGGTCACACACTCACGAGGGCACGGGCCAAAGGTCGGGAAAAATAGCTGAGGTCGTGGAGCTGTAGCGGAGCCAGTCTAGGGCCGAGGCCTCCCTCCTGTACGTGGCAAAGAGGTGATCCGTATGCCGCCATGCGCAGCCTCTGGACTGCTGGGGCCCTGGATGCCCGGATTTCGGCCTTGTCTTCGGAGAAGTGACGCACATGCAGCGTGCCACCGGAGGCTGTGGCCCAGCAGAGGGCAAAATCTTGAAAATGCAGGCTTCAGTTGACTTGGCCTGTGCTCTCCTTTGGCTGAGTGACATCCTGTGTTTCCTAGCAGGAGAAGGCATTCGTGGAGAGAGGCGGATTCCCTGTGTGCAGGCAAAGTGTGTGCTGAGATGATGAGTCGCTGGAGACCGGGGTGGACTCTTCAGACCCAGGATAGGCCTCTGGCAGGTATGTGTCAATGTTTTCTGCCCTTCGCACTCAGCCAGGTATTTGCATACAATGTTACCAGCGGAATTAGTAGTCTCCGGAGAGGCTGCCACATGTCAGCAAGCTTCACCTGGCCAGGGTCCGCCGGTGACGTAGCTACCCCATCAGTCACTACTCTCTAGACCTTCCAGATAAACTACCAGATCTTGTCTGCCCATGGGCAACCAGTAGAGCCAGAGGCCTTCCCCCTTTGCTCTTTGGTCTCTAGGCACTCTATCAGGCATTCCAAGCTGTGAAGTGACTCAGGGGGAGAAGGAAGAGATTTCAGAGAATGAACACATCCAGAGAGAGACAGAGAGAGGCAAGAGATGCTGAGTGGGGATGCCTTGCGTAGTGATATCCTCAGGAAAGTGGGAAAGAGGTACCTGGCCTGCTCTGCCGATGCCCTGAAGCAGTCCGCACCAGGGGCTCCCCTGTGCCTGCGTAGGCTTTCCCAGGGTGTGCTCAAATCCTGTGGCCACTAGGTGTCATAGGTCATAATGGAGGGCCCTGTGTCATCTGCCTGGCGGGCCAGATCTCTGCCATTGGCTCAGTCTTGTCACCGGGCCCATCATAAGCTCCGCCTACTCTTCCGGTGGTGGGACTGTCTCCATGGTGATGGCAAAGGAGCCTTAGTCCCGCCCACCTGGCCTTGACTTCACCTAGCTGGCCTGCTGACCCTCACTCAGACCTCTGTGTTGATAAAAATTAATGTCGGCCAGTGCCCAGGTGTCAGCATCTGGGATAAAGGATTCCGGACCTTGCCGGGAGAGAAGGCAGCCTAGGTCAGCTGGTACCTGGAAGTCTAGTGACTCGTGACACTGCTGCCAGTGACAGACAAATGGTGACTCCCACACTCACATATCCCCTGGTGGCAGAATGATAGTGATGGGTGGAGAAACATGGCTCCGGAGCACTCGCGCAATGGGGCACAAGCCAAAGGCCAGGGCCAGTAGTGGACGTCGCGGAGCTGAATGGCGAGCCAGTGAAGGGCCCAAGGATTCCTCTTGTATGTGGGAAACATGTCATCCGGGTCCCCACGTCCATAAACCACTGGATTGCTGGGGCCCGGGATGCCAGGATTTCGGCCTTGCCTTCGCAGCCCGGCCACATAGGCAGCCTTCCACCGGAGGCGGGGATATGTAGACAGCAAAAACGTGGAAAATGGCAGTGTCTCCTCGATTTCTCTGGGATCGGCCTTTTTGAGCGGCATGCTTTTTTCCTAGTAGGATGAGGCACCGACGGAGAAAGGCAGGATTATGTGTGCAGGAAAGGTATGTGCTGAGAAGGTGACAAGGTTGAGACCAGGTTGGGATCTTTAGTCCCAGGAAGGGCCCCTGGCAGGTGTGGGTCAATGTTCTGTGCCGATCCCACTTGGCGTGGGGAGGTTTACACCATACAAAGCAGCAGCGGAATTATTCTTCCCCCAGAGGTTGCATGTGCCCACAAGCTCCGCCTGGCCAGCGTCCGCCCCTACCGTATTGCCCATGTCGATCAACAGAAGCTGAGAGCTTCCAGAGAGACTAACTGCTATTCTCTAGCCACGGGGAAGCGGTACAGCCAGAAGCCTCCCCTGTTTCATCTCCAGGTTCCCTCTCAGGCCCCTCATAGTTGTGGTGTGTCTCAGGGGTAGAAAAAAGAGATTTCTTTAAAAGAACACATACAAAGAGGGGCCATAGATGCTGAGGAAGGGCGCCTTGCCTACTGATATCGTAGCGTAAGTGGAAAAGAGGTACCTGCCTGCTGTCCCAGTATGTCGAACGTGTCCACATCAGGGGTTGCCTACTGTGAAGTTATTCCCTGGGTGCCCTCGATTTTGTGGCCAAGGACAGAAGGGGCCGTTGTGTGTCCACGGGTAAAATGGAGGGCTCTGCGGAACCGGCCGGTTAGGCTGGACCTCTCCTATTGGCTCAGAGTTTGTGACCCGTCCCCGTCAGAAGTTCCGGCCAGCCTTGCGGTGGCTGTCTCCATGGTGATTGGGAAGGAAGCCTTAGGCCCCGCACTCAGCCTTCACCTGGCCCACCTGGCCTCTTTACCCTCATCTGGACCGCTGTGTAGATGAAAGAAAGGATGTCGGCCAGTGACCACGTGTCCTCATTTCCTTTGAAGGATTAAGCTCCTTGCCTGGGCAGAAGACAGCCAAGGTCAGCCTGAGCCTAGACACCTAGTGACCTGTGACACTGCAGACAGTGATAGATGTTGATGTCCACGCTCAGGTAGCCGCAGGTGGCGGATCGAGAGTGGTCGGAGGTGAAGTGTTAACTAGAGGTGACACACTGACGAGGGCACGGGCCAAAGGTCGGGAAAAATAGCTGAGGTCGTGGAGCTCTAGCGGAGCCAGTCTAGGGCCGAGGCCTCCCTCCTGTACGTGGCAAAGAGGTGATCCGTAGGCCGCCATGCGCAGCCTCTGGACTGCTGGGGCCCTGGATGCCCGGATTTCGGCCTTGTCTTCGGAGAAGTGACGCACATGCAGCGTGCCACCGGAGGCTGTGGCCCAGCAGAGGGCAAAATCTTGAAAATGGGGGCTTCAGTTGACTTTGCCTGTGCTCTCCTTTGGCTGAGTGACATCCTGTGTTTCCTAGCAGGAGAAGGCATTCGTGGAGAGAGGCGGATTCCCTGTGTGCAGTCAAAGTGTGTGCTGAGATGATGAGTCGCTGGAGACCGGGGTGGACTCTTCAGACCCAGGATAGGCCTCTGGCAGGTATTTGTCAATGTTTTCTGCCCTTCGCACTCAGCCAGGTATTTGCATACAATGTTACCAGCGGAATTAGTAGTCTCCGGAGAGGCTGCCACATGTCAGCAAGCTTCACCTGGCCAGGGTCTGCCGGTGATGTAGCTACCTCATCAGTCACTACTCTCTAGACCTTCCAGATAAACTACCAGATCTTGTCTGCCCATGGGCAACCAGTAGAGCCAGAGGCCTTCCCCCTTTGCTCTTTGGTCTCTAGGCACTCTATCAGGCACTCCAAGCTGTGAAGTGACTCAGGGGGGAGAAGGAAGAGATTTCAGAGAATGAACACATCCAGAGAGAGACAGAGAGAGGCAAGAGATGCTGAGTGGGGATGCCTTGCGTAGTGATATCCTCAGGAAAGTGGGAAAGAGGTACCTGGCCTGCTCTGCCAATGCCCTGAAGCAGTCCGCACCAGGGGCTCCCCTGTGCCTGCGTAGGCTTTCCCAGGGTGTGCTCAAATCCTGTGGCCACTAGGTGTCATAGGTCATAATGGAGGGCCCTGTGTCATCTGCCTGGCGGGCCAGATCTCTGCCATTGGCTGAGTCTTGTCACCGTTCCCATCATAAGCTCCGCCTACTTTTCCTGTGGTGGGACTGTCTCCATGGTGATGGCAAAGGAGCCTTAGTCCCGCCCACCTGGCCTTGACTTCACCTAGCTGGCCTGCTGACCCTCACTCAGACCTCTGTGTTGATAAAAATTAATGTCGGCCAGTGCCCAGGTGTCAGCATCTGGGATAAAGGATTCCGGACCTTGCCTGGGGCAGAAGGCAGCCTAGGTCAGCTGGTACCTGGAAGTCTAGTGACTCGTGACACTGTTGCCAGTGACAGACAAATGATGACTCCCACACTCACATATCCCCTGGTGGCAGAATGATAGTGATGGGTGGAGAAACATGGCTCCGGAGCACTCGCGCAATGGGGCACCGGCCAAAGGCCAGGGCCAGTAGTGGACGTCGCGGAGCTGAATGGCGAGCCAGTGAAGGGCCCAAGGATTCCTCTTGTATGTGGGAAACATGTCATCCGGGTCCCCACGTCCATAAACCACTGGATTGCTGGGGCCCGGGATGCCAGGATTTGGGCCTTGCCTTCGCAGCCCGGCCACATAGGCAGCCTTCCACCGGAGGCGGGGATATGTAGACAGCAAAAATGTGGAAAATGGCAGTGTCTCCTCGATTTCTCTGGCATCGGCCTTTTTGAGCGGCATGCTTTTTTCCTAGTAGGATGAGGCACCGACGGAGAAAGGCAGGATTATGTGTGCAGGAAAGGTATGTGCTGAGAAGGTGACAAGGTTGAGACCAGGTTGGGATCTTTAGTCCCAGGAAGGGCCCCTGGCAGGTGTGGGTCAATGTTCTGTGCCCATCCCACTTGGCGTGGGGAGGTTTACACCATACAAAGCAGCAGCGGAATTATTCTTCCCCCAGAGGTTGCATGTGCCCACAAGCTCCGCCTGGCCAGCGTCCGCCCCTACCGTATTGCCCATGTCGATCAACAGAAGCTGAGAGCTTCCAGAGAGACTAACTGCTATTCTCTAGCCACGGGGAAGCGGTACAGCCAGAAGCCTCCCCTGTTTCATCTCCAGGTTCCCTCTCAGGCCCCTCATACTTGTGATGTGTCTCAGGGGTAGAAAAAAGAGATTTCTTTAAAAGAACACATACAAAGAGGGGCCATAGATGCTGAGGAAGGGCGCCTTGCCTACTGATATCGTAGCGTAAGTGGAAAAGAGGTACCTGCCTGCTGTCCCAGTATGTCGAACGTGTCCACATCAGGGGTTGCCTACTGTGAAGTTATTCCCTGGGTGCCCTCGATTTTGTGGCCAAGGACAGAAGGGGCCGTTGTGTGTCCACGGGTAAAATGGAGGGCTCTGCGGAACCGGCCGGTTAGGCTGGACCTCTCCTATTGGCTCAGAGTTTGTGACCCGTCCCCGTCAGAAGTTCCGGCCAGCCTTGCGGTGGCTGTCTCCATGGTGATTGGGAAGGAAGCCTTAGGCCCCGCACTCAGCCTTCACCTGGCCCACCTGGCCTCTTTACCCTCATCTAGACCGCTGTGTAGATGAAAGAAAGGATGTCGGCCAGTGACCACGTGTCCTCATTTCCTTTGAAGGATTAAGCTCCTTGCCTGGGCAGAAGACAGCCAAGGTCAGCCTGAGCCTAGACACCTAGTGACCTGTGACACTGCAGACAGTGATAGATGTTGATGTCCACGCTCAGGTATCCGCAGGTGGAGGATCGAGAGTGGTCGGAGGTGAAGTGTAACTAGAGGTCACACACTCACGAGGGCACGGGCCAAAGGTCGGGAAAAATAGCTGAGGTCGTGGAGCTCTAGCGGAGCCAGTCTAGGGCCGAGGCCTCCCTCCTGTACGTGGCAAAGAGGTGATCCGTATGCCGCCATGCGCAGCCTCTGGACTGCTGGGGCCCTGGATGCCCGGATTTCGGCCTTGTCTTCGGAGAAGTGACGCACATGCAGCGTGCCACCGGAGGCTGTGGCCCAGCAGAGGGCAAAATCTTGAAAATGCGGGCTTCAGTTGACTTTGCCTGTGCTCTCCTTTGGCTGAGTGACATCCTGTGTTTCCTAGCAGGAGAAGGCATTCGTGGAGAGAGGCGGATTCCCTGTGTGCCGGCAAAGTGTGTGCTGAGATGATGAGTCGCTGGAGACCGGGGTGGACTCTTCAGACCCAGGGTAGGCCTCTGGCAGGTATGTGTCAATGTTTTCTGCCCTTCGCACTCAGCCAGGTATTTGCATACAATGTTACCAGCGGAATTAGTAGTCTCCGGAGAGGCTGCCACATGTCAGCAAGCTTCACCTGGCCAGGGTCCGCCGGTGACGTAGCTACCCCATCAGTCACTACTCTCTAGACCTTCCATATAAAACTACCAGATCTTGTCTGCCCATGGGCAACCAGTAGAGCCAGAGGCCTTCCCCCTTTGCTCTTTGGTCTCTAGGCACTCTATCAGGCATTCCAAGCTGTGAAGTGACTCAGGGGGAGAAGGAAGAGATTTCAGAGAATGAACACATCCAGAGAGAGACAGAGAGAGGCAAGAGATGCTGAGTGGGGATGCCTTGCGTAGTGATATCCTCAGGAAAGTGGGAAAGAGGTACCTGGCCTGCTCTGCCAATGCCCTGAAGCAGTCCGCACCAGGGGCTCCCCTGTGCCTGCGTAGGCTTTCCCAGGGTCTGCTCAAATCCTGTGGCCACTAGGTGTCATAGGTCATAATGGAGGGCCCTGTGTCATCTGCCTGGCGGGCCAGATCTCTGCCATTGGCTCAGTCTTGTCACCGGGCCCATCATAAGCTCCGCCTACTCTTCCGGTGGTGGGACTGTCTCCATGGTGATGGCAAAGGAGCCTTAGTCCCGCCCACCTGGCCTTGACTTCACCTAGCTGGCCTGCTGACCCTCACTCAGACCTCTGTGTTGATAAAAATTAATGTCGGCCAGTGCCCAGGTGTCAGCATCTGGGATAAAGGATTCCGGACCTTGCCGGGAAAGAAGGCAGCCTAGGTCAGCTGGTACCTGGAAGTCTAGTGACTCGTGACACTGCTGCCAGTGACAGACAAATGGTGACTCCCACACTCACATATCCCCTGGTGGCAGAATGATAGTGATGGGTGGAGAAACATGGCTCCGGAGCACTCGCGCAATGGGGCACAAGCCAAAGGCCAGGGCCAGTAGTGGACGTCGCGGAGCTGAATGGCGAGCCAGTGAAGGGCCCAAGGATTCCTCTTGTATGTGGGAAACATGTCATCCGGGTCCCCACGTCCATAAACCACTGGATTGCTGGGGCCCGGGATGCCAGGATTTCGGCCTTGCCTTCGCAGCCCGGCCACATAGGCAGCCTTCCACCGGAGGCGGGGATATGTAGACAGCAAAAATGTGGAAAATGGCAGTGTCTCCTCGATTTCTCTGGCATCGGCCTTTTTGAGCGGCATGCTTTTTTCCTAGTAGGATGAGGCACCGACGGAGAAAGGCAGGATTATGTGTGCAGGAAAGGTATGTGCTGAGAAGGTGACAAGGTTGAGACCAGGTTGGGATCTTTAGTCCCAGGAAGGGCCCCTGGCAGGTGTGGGTCAATGTTCTGTGCCGATCCCACTTGGCGTGGGGAGGTTTACACCATACAAAGCAGCAGCGGAATTATTCTTCCCCCAGAGGTTGCATGTGCCCACAAGCTCCGCCTGGCCAGCGTCCGCCCCTACCGTATTGCCCATGTCGATCAACAGAAGCTGAGAGCTTCCAGAGAGACTAACTGCTATTCTCTAGCCACGGGGAAGCGGTACAGCCAGAAGCCTCCCCTGTTTCATCTCCAGGTTCCCTCTCAGGCCCCTCATAGTTGTGGTGTGTCTCAGGGGTAGAAAAAAGAGATTTCTTTAAAAGAACACATACAAAGAGGGGCCATAGATGCTGAGGAAGGGCGCCGTGCCTACTGATATCGTAGCGTAAGTGGAAAAGAGGTACCTGCCTGCTGTCCCAGTATGTCGAACGTGTCCACATCAGGGGTTGCCTACTGTGAAGTTATTCCCTGGGTGCCCTCGATTTTGTGGCCAAGGACAGAAGGGGCCGTTGTGTGTCCACGGGTAAAATGGAGGGCTCTGCGGAACCGGCCGGTTAGGCTGGACCTCTCCTATTGGCTCAGAGTTTGTGACCCGTCCCCGTCAGAAGTTCCGGCCAGCCTTGCGGTGGCTGTCTCCATGGTGATTGGGAAGGAAGCCTTAGGCCCCGCACTCAGCCTTCACCTGGCCCACCTGGCCTCTTTACCCTCATCTGGACCGCTGTGTAGATGAAAGAAAGGATGTCGGCCAGTGACCACGTGTCCTCATTTCCTTTGAAGGATTAAGCTCCTTGCCTGGGCAGAAGACAGCCAAGGTCAGCCTGAGCCTAGACACCTAGTGACCTGTGACACTGCAGACAGTGATAGATGTTGATGTCCACGCTCAGGTAGCCGCAGGTGGCGGATCGAGAGTGGTCGGAGGTGAAGTGTTAACTAGAGGTGACACACTGACGAGGGCACGGGCCAAAGGTCGGGAAAAATAGCTGAGGTCGTGGAGCTCTAGCGGAGCCAGTCTAGGGCCGAGGCCTCCCTCCTGTACGTGGCAAAGAGGTGATCCGTAGGCCGCCATGCGCAGCCTCTGGACTGCTGGGGCCCTGGATGCCCGGATTTCGGCCTTGTCTTCGGAGAAGTGACGCACATGCAGCGTGCCACCGGAGGCTGTGGCCCAGCAGAGGGCAAAATCTTGAAAATGGGGGCTTCAGTTGACTTTGCCTGTGCTCTCCTTTGGCTGAGTGACATCCTGTGTTTCCTAGCAGGAGAAGGCATTCGTGGAGAGAGGCGGATTCCCTGTGTGCAGGCAAAGTGTGTGCTGAGATGATGAGTCGCTGGAGACCGGGGTGGACTCTTCAGACCCAGGATAGGCCTCTGGCAGGTATTTGTCAATGTTTTCTGCCCTTCGCACTCAGCCAGGTATTTGCATACAATGTTACCAGCGGAATTAGTAGTCTCCGGAGAGGCTGCCACATGTCAGCAAGCTTCACCTGGCCAGGGTCTGCCGGTGATGTAGCTACCTCATCAGTCACTACTCTCTAGACCTTCCAGATAAACTACCAGATCTTGTCTGCCCATGGGCAACCAGTAGAGCCAGAGGCCTTCCCCCTTTGCTCTTTGGTCTCTAGGCACTCTATCAGGCACTCCAAGCTGTGAAGTGACTCAGGGGGGAGAAGGAAGAGATTTCAGAGAATGAACACATCCAGAGAGAGACAGAGAGAGGCAAGAGATGCTGAGTGGGGATGCCTTGCGTAGTGATATCCTCAGGAAAGTGGGAAAGAGGTACCTGGCCTGCTCTGCCAATGCCCTGAACCAGTCCGCACCAGGGGCTCCCCTGTGCCTGCGTAGGCTTTCCCAGGGTCTGCTCAAATCCTGTGGCCACTAGGTGTCATAGGTCATAATGGAGGGCCCTGTGTCATCTGCCTGGCGGGCCAGATCTCTGCCATTGGCTGAGTCTTGTCACCGTTCCCATCATAAGCTCCGCCTACTTTTCCTGTGGTGGGACTGTCTCCATGGTGATGGCAAAGGAGCCTTAGTCCCGCCCACCTGGCCTTGACTTCACCTAGCTGGCCTGCTGACCCTCACTCAGACCTCTGTGTTGATAAAAATTAATGTCGGCCAGTGCCCAGGTGTCAGCATCTGGGATAAAGGATTCCGGACCTTGCCTGGGGCAGAAGGCAGCCTAGGTCAGCTGGTACCTGGAAGTCTAGTGACTCGTGACACTGTTGCCAGTGACAGACAAATGATGACTCCCACACTCACATATCCCCTGGTGGCAGAATGATAGTGATGGGTGGAGAAACATGGCTCCGGAGCACTCGCGCAATGGGGCACCGGCCAAAGGCCAGGGCCAGTAGTGGACGTCGCGGAGCTGAATGGCGAGCCAGTGAAGGGCCCAAGGATTCCTCTTGTATGTGGGAAACATGTCATCCGGGTCCCCACGTCCATAAACCACTGGATTGCTGGGGCCCGGGATGCCAGGATTTCGGCCTTGCCTTCGCAGCCCGGCCACATAGGCAGCCTTCCACCGGAGGCGGGGATATGTAGACAGCAAAAATGTGGAAAATGGCAGTGTCTCCTCGATTTCTCTGGCATCGGCCTTTTTGAGCGGCATGCTTTTTTCCTAGTAGGATGAGGCACCGACGGAGAAAGGCAGGATTATGTGTGCAGGAAAGGTATGTGCTGAGAAGGTGACAAGGTTGAGACCAGGTTGGGATCTTTAGTCCCAGGAAGGGCCCCTGGCAGGTGTGGGTCAATGTTCTGTGCCGATCCCACTTGGCGTGGGGAGGTTTACACCATACAAAGCAGCAGCGGAATTATTCTTCCCCCAGAGGTTGCATGTGCCCACAAGCTCCGCCTGGCCAGCGTCCGCCCCTACCGTATTGCCCATGTCGATCAACAGAAGCTGAGAGCTTCCAGAGAGACTAACTGCTATTCTCTAGCCACGGGGAAGCGGTACAGCTAGAAGCCTCCCCTGTTTCATCTCCAGGTTCCCTCTCAGGCCCCTCATACTTGTGATGTGTCTCAGGGGTAGAAAAAAGAGATTTCTTTAAAAGAACACATACAAAGAGGGGCCATAGATGCTGAGGAAGGGCGCCTTGCCTACTGATATCGTAGCGTAAGTGGAAAAGAGGTACCTGCCTGCTGTCCCAGTATGTCGAACGTGTCCACATCAGGGGTTGCCTACTGTGAAGTTATTCCCTGGGTGCCCTCGATTTTGTGGCCAAGGACAGAAGGGGCCGTTGTGTGTCCACGGGTAAAATGGAGGGCTCTGCGGAACCGGCCGGTTAGGCTGGACCTCTCCTATTGGCTCAGAGTTTGTGACCCGTCCCCGTCAGAAGTTCCGGCCAGCCTTGCGGTGGCTGTCTCCATGGTGATTGGGAAGGAAGCCTTAGGCCCCGCACTCAGCCTTCACCTGGCCCACCTGGCCTCTTTACCCTCATCTGGACCGCTGTGTAGATGAAAGAAAGGATGTCGGCCAGTGACCACGTGTCCTCATTTCCTTTGAAGGATTAAGCTCCTTGCCTGGGCAGAAGACAGCCAAGGTCAGCCTGAGCCTAGACACCTAGTGACCTGTGACACTGCAGACAGTGATAGATGTTGATGTCCACGCTCAGGTAGCCGCAGGTGGCGGATCGAGAGTGGTCGGAGGTGAAGTGTTAACTAGAGGTGACACACTGACGAGGGCACGGGCCAAAGGTCGGGAAAAATAGCTGAGGTCGTGGAGCTCTAGCGGAGCCAGTCTAGGGCCGAGGCCTCCCTCCTGTACGTGGCAAAGAGGTGATCCGTAGGCCGCCATGCGCAGCCTCTGGACTGCTGGGGCCCTGGATGCCCGGATTTCGGCCTTGTCTTCGGAGAAGTGACGCACATGCAGCGTGCCACCGGAGGCTGTGGCCCAGCAGAGGGCAAAATCTTGAAAATGCGGGCTTCAGTTGACTTTGCCTGTGCTCTCCTTTGGCTGAGTGACATCCTGTGTTTCCTAGCAGGAGAAGGCATTCGTGGAGAGAGGCGGATTCCCTGTGTGCAGGCAAAGTGTGTGCTGAGATGATGAGTCGCTGGAGACCGGGGTGGACTCTTCAGACCCAGGATAGGCCTCTGGCAGGTATTTGTCAATGTTTTCTGCCCTTCGCACTCAGCCAGGTATTTGCATACAATGTTACCAGCGGAATTAGTAGTCTCCGGAGAGGCTGCCACACGTCAGCAAGCTTCACCTGGCCAGGGTCTGCCGGTGATGTAGCTACCTCATCAGTCACTACTCTCTAGACCTTCCAGATAAACTACCAGATCTTGTCTGCCCATGGGCAACCAGTAGAGCCAGAGGCCTTCCCCCTTTGCTCTTTGGTCTCTAGGCACTCTATCAGGCACTCCAAGCTGTGAAGTGACTCAGGGGGGAGAAGGAAGAGATTTCAGAGAATGAACACATCCAGAGAGAGACAGAGAGAGGCAAGAGATGCTGAGTGGGGATGCCTTGCGTAGTGATATCCTCAGGAAAGTGGGAAAGAGGTACCTGGCCTGCTCTGCCAATGCCCTGAACCAGTCCGCACCAGGGGCTCCCCTGTGCCTGCGTAGGCTTTCCCAGGGTCTGCTCAAATCCTGTGGCCACTAGGTGTCATAGGTCATAATGGAGGGCCCTGTGTCATCTGCCTGGCGGGCCAGATCTCTGCCATTGGCTGAGTCTTGTCACCGTTCCCATCATAAGCTCCGCCTACTTTTCCTGTGGTGGGACTGTCTCCATGGTGATGGCAAAGGAGCCTTAGTCCCGCCCACCTGGCCTTGACTTCACCTAGCTGGCCTGCTGACCCTCACTCAGACCTCTGTGTTGATAAAAATTAATGTCGGCCAGTGCCCAGGTGTCAGCATCTGGGATAAAGGATTCCGGACCTTGCCTGGGGCAGAAGGCAGCCTAGGTCAGCTGGTACCTGGAAGTCTAGTGACTCGTGACACTGTTGCCAGTGACAGACAAATGATGACTCCCACACTCACATATCCCCTGGTGGCAGAATGATAGTGATGGGTGGAGAAACATGGCTCCGGAGCACTCGCGCAATGGGGCACCGGCCAAAGGCCAGGGCCAGTAGTGGACGTCGCGGAGCTGAATGGCGAGCCAGTGAAGGGCCCAAGGATTCCTCTTGTATGTGGGAAACATGTCATCCGGGTCCCCACGTCCATAAACCACTGGATTGCTGGGGCCCGGGATGCCAGGATTTCGGCCTTGCCTTCGCAGCCCGGCCACATAGGCAGCCTTCCACCGGAGGCGGGGATATGTAGACAGCAAAAATGTGGAAAATGGCAGTGTCTCCTCGATTTCTCTGGCATCGGCCTTTTTGAGCGGCATGCTTTTTTCCTAGTAGGATGAGGCACCGACGGAGAAAGGCAGGATTATGTGTGCAGGAAAGGTATGTGCTGAGAAGGTGACAAGGTTGAGACCAGGTTGGGATCTTTAGTCCCAGGAAGGGCCCCTGGCAGGTGTGGGTCAATGTTCTGTGCCCATCCCACTTGGCGTGGGGAGGTTTACACCATACAAAGCAGCAGCGGAATTATTCTTCCCCCAGAGGTTGCATGTGCCCACAAGCTCCGCCTGGCCAGCGTCCGCCCCTACCGTATTGCCCATGTCGATCAACAGAAGCTGAGAGCTTCCAGAGAGACTAACTGCTATTCTCTAGCCACGGGGAAGCGGTACAGCCAGAAGCCTCCCCTGTTTCATCTCCAGGTTCCCTCTCAGGCCCCTCATACTTGTGATGTGTCTCAGGGGTAGAAAAAAGAGATTTCTTTAAAAGAACACATACAAAGAGGGGCCATAGATGCTGAGGAAGGGCGCCTTGCCTACTGATATCGTAGCGTAAGTGGAAAAGAGGTACCTGCCTGCTGTCCCAGTATGTCGAACGTGTCCACATCAGGGGTTGCCTACTGTGAAGTTATTCCCTGGGTGCCCTCGATTTTGTGGCCAAGGACAGAAGGGGCCGTTGTGTGTCCACGGGTAAAATGGAGGGCTCTGCGGAACCGGCCGGTTAGGCTGGACCTCTCCTATTGGCTCAGAGTTTGTGACCCGTCCCCGTCAGAAGTTCCGGCCAGCCTTGCGGTGGCTGTCTCCATGGTGATTGGGAAGGAAGCCTTAGGCCCCGCACTCAGCCTTCACCTGGCCCACCTGGCCTCTTTAACCTCATCTAGACCGCTGTGTAGATGAAAGAAAGGATGTCGGCCAGTGACCACGTGTCCTCATTTCCTTTGAAGGATTAAGCTCCTTGCCTGGGCAGAAGACAGCCAAGGTCAGCCTGAGCCTAGACACCTAGTGACCTGTGACACTGCAGACAGTGATAGATGTTGATGTCCACGCTCAGGTAGCCGCAGGTGGCGGATCGAGAGTGGTCGGAGGTGAAGTGTTAACTAGAGGTGACACACTGACGAGGGCACGGGCCAAAGGTCGGGAAAAATAGCTGAGGTCGTGGAGCTCTAGCGGAGCCAGTCTAGGGCCGAGGCCTCCCTCCTGTACGTGGCAAAGAGGTGATCCGTATGCCGCCATGCGCAGCCTCTGGACTGCTGGGGCCCTGGATGCCCGGATTTCGGCCTTGTCTTCGGAGAAGTGACGCACATGCAGCGTGCCACCGGAGGCTGTGGCCCAGCAGAGGGCAAAATCTTGAAAATGCGGGCTTCAGTTGACTTTGCCTGTGCTCTCCTTTGGCTGAGTGACATCCTGTGTTTCCTAGCAGGAGAAGGCATTCGTGGAGAGAGGTGGATTCCCTGTGTGCAGGCAAAGTGTGTGCTGAGATGATGAGTCGCTGGAGACCGGGGTGGACTCTTCAGACCCAGGATAGGCCTCTGGCAGGTATTTGTCAATGTTTTCTGCCCTTCGCACTCAGCCAGGTATTTGCATACAATGTTACCAGCGGAATTAGTAGTCTCCGGAGAGGCTGCCACACGTCAGCAAGCTTCACCTGGCCAGGGTCTGCCGGTGATGTAGCTACCTCATCAGTCACTACTCTCTAGACCTTCCAGATAAACTACCAGATCTTGTCTGCCCATGGGCAACCAGTAGAGCCAGAGGCCTTCCCCCTTTGCTCTTTGGTCTCTAGGCACTCTATCAGGCACTCCAAGCTGTGAAGTGACTCAGGGGGGAGAAGGAAGAGATTTCAGAGAATGAACACATCCAGAGAGAGACAGAGAGAGGCAAGAGATGCTGAGTGGGGATGCCTTGCGTAGTGATATCCTCAGGAAAGTGGGAAAGAGGTACCTGGCCTGCTCTGCCAATGCCCTGAAGCAGTCCGCACCAGGGGCTCCCCTGTGCCTGCGTAGGCTTTCCCAGGGTCTGCTCAAATCCTGTGGCCACTAGGTGTCATAGGTCATAATGGAGGGCCCTGTGTCATCTGCCTGGCGAGCCAGACCTCTGCCATTGGCTCGGTCTTGTCACCGGGCCCATCATAAGCTCCGCCTACTCTTCCGGTGGTGGGACTGTCTCCATGGTGATGGCAAAGGAGCCTTAGTCCCGCCCACCTGGCCTTGACTTCACCTAGCTGGCCTGCTGACCCTCACTCAGACCTCTGTGTTGATAAAAATTAATGTCGGCCAGTGCCCAGGTGTCAGCATCTGGGATAAAGGATTCCGGACCTTGCCAGGGGAGAAGGCAGCCTAGGTCAGCTGGTACCTGGAAGTCTAGTGACTGGAGACACTGCTGCCAGTGACAGACAAATGGTGACTCCCACACTCACATATCCCCTGGTGGCAGAATGATAGTGATGGGTGGAGAAACATCGCTCCGGAGCACTCGCGCAGTGGGGCACCGGCCAAAGGCCAGGGCCAGTAGTGGACGTCGCGGAGCTGAATGGCAAGCCAGTGAAGGGCCCAAGGATTCCTCTTGTATGTGGGAAACATGTCATCCGGGTCCCCACGTCCATAAACCACTGGATTGCTGGGGCCCGGGACGCCAGGATTTCGGCCTTGCCTTCGCAACCCGGCCACATAGGCAGCCTTCCACCGGAGGCGGGGATGTGTAGACAGCAAAAATGTGGAAAATGGCAGTGTCTCCTCGATTTCTCTGGCATCGGCCTTTTTGAGCGGCATGCTTTTTTCCTAGTAGGATGAGGCACCGACGGAGAAAGGCAGGATTATGTGTGCAGGAAAGGTATGTGCTGAGAAGGTGACAAGGTTGAGACCAGGTTGGGATCTTTAGTCCCAGGAAAGGCCCCTGGCAGGTGTGGGTCAATGTTCTGTGCCCATCCCAATTGGCGTGGGGAGGTTTACACCATACAAAGCAGCAGCGGAATTATTCTTCCCCCAGAGGTTGCATGTGCCCACAAGCTCCGCCTGGCCAGGGTCCGCCCCTACCGTATTGCCCATGTCGATCAACAGAAGCTAAGAGCTTCCAGAGAGACTAACTGCTATTCTCTAGCCACGGGGAAGCGGTACAGCCAGAAGCCTCCCCTGTTTCATCTCCAGGTTCTCTCTCAGGCCCCTCATAGTTGTGATGTGTCTCAGGGGTAGAAAAAAGAGATTTCTTTAATAGAACACATACAAAGAGGGGCCATAGATGCTGAGGAAGGGCGCCTTGCCTACTGATATCGTAGCGTAAGTGGAAAAGAGGTACCTGCCTGCTGTCCCAGTATGTCGAAAGTGTCCACATCAGGGGTTGCCTACTGTGAAGTTATTCCCTGGGTGCCCTCGATTTTGTGGCCAAGGACAGAAGGGGCCGTTGTGTGTCCACGGGTAAAATGGAGGGCTCTGCGGAACCGGCCGGTTAGGCTGGACCTCTCCTATTGGCTCAGAGTTTGTGACCCGTCCCCGTCAGAAGTTCCGGCCAGCCTTGCGGTGGCTGTCTCCATGGTGATTGGGAAGGAAGCCTTAGGCCACGCACTCAGCCTTCACCTGGCCCACCTGGCCTCTTTACTCTCATCTAGACCGCTGTGTAGATGAAAGAAAGGATGTCGGCCAGTGACCACGTGTCCTCATTTCCTTTGAAGGATTAAGCTCCTTGCCTGGGCAGAAGACAGCCAAGGTCAGCCTGAGCCTAGACACCTAGTGACCTGTGACACTGCAGACAGTGATAGATGTTGATGTCCACGCTCAGGTATCCGCAGGTGGCGGATCGAGAGTGGTCGGAGGTGAAGTGTAACTAGAGGTCACACACTCACGAGGGCACGGGCCAAAGGTCGGGAAAAATAGCTGAGGTCGTGGAGCTCTAGCGGAGCCAGTCTAGGGCCGAGGCCTCCCTCCTGTACGTGGCAAAGAGGTGATCCGTATGCCGCCATGCGCAGCCTCTGGACTGCTGGGGCCCTGGATGCCCGGATTTCGGCCTTGTCTTCGGAGAAGTGACGCACATGCAGCGTGCCACCGGAGGCTGTGGCCCAGCAGAGGGCAAAATCTTGAAAATGCGGGCTTCAGTTGACTTTGCCTGTGCTCTCCTTTGGCTGAGTGACATCCTGTGTTTCCTAGCAGGAGAAGGCATTCGTGGAGAGAGGCGGATTCCCTGTGTGCAGGCAAAGTGTGTGCTGAGATGATGAGTCGCTGGAGACCGGGGTGGACTCTTCAGACCCAGGATAGGCCTCTGGCAGGTATGTGTCAATGTTCTCTGCCCTTCGCACTCAGCCAGGTTTTTGCATACAATGTTACCAGCGGAATTATTAGTCTCCGGAGAGGCTGCCACAAATCAGCAAGCTTCACCTGGCCAGGGTCCGCCGGTGACGTAGCTACCCCGTCAGTCGCTACTCTCTAGACCTTCCAGATAAACTACCAGATCTTGTCTGCCCATGGGCAACCAGTAGAGCCAGAGGCCTTCCCCCTTTGCTCTTTGGTCTCTAGGCACTCTATCAGGCACTCCAAGCTGTGAAGTGACTCAGGGGGGAGAAGGAAGAGATTTCAGAGAATGAACACATCCAGAGAGAGACAGAGAGAGGCAAGAGATGCTGAGTGGGGATGCCTTGCGTAGTGATATCCTCAGGAAAGTGGGAAAGAGGTACCTGGCCTGCTCTGCCAATGCCCTGAACCAGTCCGCACCAGGGGCTCCCCTGTGCCTGCGTAGGCTTTCCCAGGGTGTGCTCAAATCCTGTGGCCACTAGGTGTCATAGGTCATAATGGAGGGCCCTGTGTCATCTGCCTGGCGGGCCAGATCTCTGCCATTGGCTGAGTCTTGTCACCGTTCCCATCATAAGCTCCGCCTACTTTTCCTGTGGTGGGACTGTCTCCATGGTGATGGCAAAGGAGCCTTAGTCCCGCCCACCTGGCCTTGACTTCACCTAGCTGGCCTGCTGACCCTCACTCAGACCTCTGTGTTGATAAAAATTAATGTCGGCCAGTGCCCAGGTGTCAGCATCTGGGATAAAGGATTCCGGACCTTGCCTGGGGCAGAAGGCAGCCTAGGTCAGCTGGTACCTGGAAGTCTAGTGACTCGTGACACTGCTGCCAGTGACAGACAAATGATGACTCCCACACTCACATATCCCCTGGTGGCAGAATGATAGTGATGGGTGGAGAAACATGGCTCCGGAGCACTCGCGCAATGGGGCACCGGCCAAAGGCCAGGGCCAGTAGTGGACGTCGCGGAGCTGAATGGCGAGCCAGTGAAGGGCCCAAGGATTCCTCTTGTATGTGGGAAACATGTCATCCGGGTCCCCACGTCCATAAACCACTGGATTGCTGGGGCCCGGGATGCCAGGATTTCGGCCTTGCCTTCGCAGCCCGGCCACATAGGCAGCCTTCCACCGGAGGCGGGGATATGTAGACAGCAAAAATGTGGAAAATGGCAGTGTCTCCTCGATTTCTCTGGCATCGGCCTTTTTGAGCGGCATGCTTTTTTCCTAGTAGGATGAGGCACCGACGGAGAAAGGCAGGATTATGTGTGCAGGAAAGGTATGTGCTGAGAAGGTGACAAGGTTGAGACCAGGTTGGGATCTTTAGTCCCAGGAAGGGCCCCTGGCAGGTGTGGGTCAATGTTCTGTGCCCATCCCACTTGGCGTGGGGAGGTTTACACCATACAAAGCAGCAGCGGAATTATTCTTCCCCCAGAGGTTGCATGTGCCCACAAGCTCCGCCTGGCCAGCGTCCGCCCCTACCGTATTGCCCATGTCGATCAACAGAAGCTGAGAGCTTCCAGAGAGACTAACTGCTATTCTCTAGCCACGGGGAAGCGGTACAGCCAGAAGCCTCCCCTGTTTCATCTCCAGGTTCCCTCTCAGGCCCCTCATACTTGTGATGTGTCTCAGGGGTAGAAAAAAGAGATTTCTTTAATAGAACACATACAAAGAGGGGCCATAGATGGTGAGGAAGGGCGCCTTGCCTACTGATATCGTAGCGTAAGTGGAAAAGAGGTACCTGCCTGCTGTCCCAGTATGTCGAACGTGTCCACATCAGGGGTTGCCTACTGTGAAGTTATTCCCTGGGTGCCCTCGATTTTGTGGCCAAGGACAGAAGGGGCCGTTGTGTGTCCACGGGTAAAATGGAGGGCTCTGCGGAACCGGCCGGTTAGGCTGGACCTCTCCTATTGGCTCAGAGTTTGTGACCCGTCCCCGTCAGAAGTTCCGGCCAGCCTTGCGGTGGCTGTCTCCATGGTGATTGGGAAGGAAGCCTTAGGCCACGCACTCAGCCTTCACCTGGCCCACCTGGCCTCTTTACCCTCATCTAGACCGCTGTGTAGATGAAAGAAAGGATGTCGGCCAGTGACCACGTGTCCTCATTTCCTTTGAAGGATTAAGCTCCTTGCCTGGGCAGAAGACAGCCAAGGTCAGCCTGAGCCTAGACACCTAGTGACCTGTGACACTGCAGACAGTGATAGATGTTGATGTCCACGCTCAGGTAGCCGCAGGTGGCGGATCGAGAGTGGTCGGAGGTGAAGTGTTAACTAGAGGTGACACACTGACGAGGGCACGGGCCAAAGGTCGGGAAAAATAGCTGAGGTCGTGGAGCTCTAGCGGAGCCAGTCTAGGGCCGAGGCCTCCCTCCTGTACGTGGCAAAGAGGTGATCCGTAGGCCGCCATGCGCAGCCTCTGGACTGCTGGGGCCCTGGATGCCCGGATTTCGGCCTTGTCTTCGGAGAAGTGACGCACATGCAGCGTGCCACCGGAGGCTGTGGCCCAGCAGAGGGCAAAATCTTGAAAATGCGGGCTTCAGTTGACTTTGCCTGTGCTCTCCTTTGGCTGAGTGCCATACTGTGTTTCCTAGCAGGAGAAGGCATTCGTGGAGAGAGGCGGATTCCCTGTGTGCAGGCAAAGTGTGTGCTGAGATGATGAGTCGCTGGAGACCGGGGTGGACTCTTCAGACCCAGGATAGGCCTCTGGCAGGTATGTGTCAATGTTCTCTGCCCTTCGCACTCAGCCAGGTATTTGCATACAATGTTACCAGCGGAATTAGTAGTCTCCGGAGAGGCTGCCACATGTCAGCAAGCTTCACCTGGCCAGGGTCCGCCGGTGATGTAGCTACCCCATCAGTCACTACTCTCTAGACCTTCCAGATAAACTACCAGATCTTGTCTGCCCATGGGCAACCAGTAGAGCCAGAGGCCTTCCCCCTTTGCTCTTTGGTCTCTAGGCACTCTATCAGGCATTCCAAGCTGTGGAGTGACTGAGGGAGAGAAGGAAGAGATTTCAGAGAATGAACACATCCAGAGAGAGACAGAGAGAGGCAAGAAATGCTGAGTGGGGATGCCTTGCGTAGTGATATCCTCAGGAAAGTGGGAAAGAGGTACCTGGCCTGCTCTGCCAATGCCCTGAAGCAGTCCGCACCAGGGGCTCCCCTGTGCCTGCATAGGCTTTCCCAGGGTGTGCTCAAATCCTGTGGCCACTAGGTGTCATAGGTCATAATGGAGGGCCCTGTGTCATCTGCCTGGTGGGCCAGATCTCTGCCATTGGCTCAGTCTTGTCACCAGGCCCATCATAAGCTCCGCCTACTCTTCCGGTGGTGGGACTGTCTCCATGGTGATGGCAAAGGAGCCTTAGTCCCGCCCACCTGGCCTTGACTTCACCTAGCTGGCCTGCTGACCCTCACTCAGACCTCTGTGTTGATAAAAATTAATGTCGGCCAGTGCCCAGGTGTCAGCATCTGGGATAAAGGATTCCGGACCTTGCCGGGGGAGAAGGCAGCCTAGGTCAGCTGGTACCTGGAAGTCTAGTGACTGGAGACACTGCTGCCAGTGACAGACAAATGGTGACTCCCACACTCACATATCCCCTGGTGGCAGAATGATAGTGATGGGTGGAGAAACATGGCTCCGGAGCACTCGCGCAGTGGGGCACCGGCCAAAGGCCAGGGCCAGTAGTGGACGTCGCGGAGCTGAATGGCGAGCCAGTGAAGGGCCCAAGGATTCCTCTTGTATGTGGGAAACATGTCATCCGGGTCCCCACGTCCATAAACCACTGGATTGCTGGGGCCCGGGATGCCAGGATTTCGGCCTTGCCTTCGCAGCCCGGCCACATAGGCAGCCTTCCACCGGAGGCGGGGATATGTAGACAGCAAAAATGTGGAAAATGGCAGTGTCTCCTCGATTTCTCTGGGATCGGCCTTTTTGAGCGGCATGCTTTTTTCCTAGTAGGATGAGGCACCGACGGAGAAAGGCAGGATTATGTGTGCAGGAAAGGTATGTGCTGAGAAGGTGACAAGGTTGAGACCAGGTTGGGATCTTTAGTCCCAGGAAGGGCCCCTGGCAGGTGTGGGTCAATGTTCTGTGCCCATCCCACTTGGCGTGGGGAGGTTTACACCATACAAAGCAGCAGCGGAATTATTCTTCCCCCAGAGGTTGCATGTGCCCACAAGCGCCACCTGGCCAGGGTCCGCCCCTACCGTATTGCCCATGTCGATCAACAGAAGCTAAGGGCTTCCAGAGAGACTAACTGCTATTCTCTAGCCACGGGGAAGCGGTACAGCCAGAAGCCTCCCCTGTTTCATCTCCAGGTTCCCTCTCAGGCCCCTCATAGTTGTGGTGTGTCTCAGGGGTAGAAAAAAGAGATTTCTTTAAAAGAACACATACAAAGAGGGGCCATAGATGCTGAGGAAGGGCGCCTTGCCTACTGATATCGTAGCGTAAGTGGAAAAGAGGTACCTGCCTGCTGTCCCAGTATGTCGAACGTGTCCACATCAGGGGATGCCTACTGTGAAGTTATTCCCTGGGTGCCCTCGATTTTGTGGCCAAGGACAGAAGGGGCCGTTGTGTGTCCACGGGTAAAATGGAGGGCTCTGCGGAACCGGCCGGTTAGGCTGGACCTCTCCTATTGGCTCAGAGTTTGTGACCCGTCCCCTTCAGAAGTTCCGGCCAGCCTTGCGGTGGCTGTCTCCATGGTGATTGGGAAGGAAGCCTTAGGCCACGCACTCAGCCTTCACCTGGCCCACCTGGCCTCTTTACCCTCATCTAGACCGCTGTGTAGATGAAAGAAAGGATGTCGGCCAGTGACCACGTGTCCTCATTTCCTTTGAAGGATTAAGCTCCTTGCCTGGGCAGAAGACAGCCAAGGTCAGCCTGAGCCTAGACACCTAGTGACCTGTGACACTGCAGACAGTGATAGATGTTGATGTCCACGCTCAGGTAGCCGCAGGTGGCGGATCGAGAGTGGTCGGAGGTGAAGTGTTAACTAGAGGAGACACACTGACAAGGGCACGGGCCAAAGGTCGGGAAAAATAGCTGAGGTCGTGGAGCTCTAGCGGAGCCAGTCTAGGGCCGAGGCCTCCCTCCTGTACGTGGCAAAGAGGTGATCCGTATGCCGCCATGCGCAGCCTCTGGACTGCTGGGGCCCTGGATGCCCGGATTTCGGCCTTGTCTTCGGAGAAGTGATGCACATGCAGCGTGCCACCGGAGGCTGTGGCCCAGCAGAGGGCAAAATCTTAAAAATGCGGGCTTCAGTTGACTTTGCCTGTGCTCTCCTTTGGCTTAGTGACATGCTGTGTTTCCTAGCAGGAGAAGGCATTCGTGGAGAGAGGCGGATTCCCTGTGTGCAGGCAAAGTGTGTGCTGAGATGATGAGTCGCTGGAGACCGGGGTGGACTCTTCAGACCCAGGATAGGCCTCTGGCAGGTATGTGTCAATGTTTTCTGCCCTTCGCACTCAGCCAGGTATTTGCATACAATATTACCAGCGGAATTAGTAGTCTCCGGAGAGGCTGCCACATGTCAGCAAGCTTCACCTGGCCAGGGTCCGCCGGTGATGTAGCTACCCCATCAGTCACTACTCTCTAGACCTTCCAGATAAACTACCAGATCTTGTCTGCCCATGGGCAACCAGTAGAGCCAGAGGCCTTCCCCCTTTGCTCTTTGATCTCTAGGCACTCTATCAGGCACTCCAAGCTGTGAAGTGACTCAGGGGGGAGAAGGAAGAGATTTCAGAGAATGAACACATCCAGAGAGAGACAGAGAGAGGCAAGAGATGCTGAGTGGGGATGCCTTGCGTAGTGATATCCTCAGGAAAGTGGGAAAGAGGTACCTGGCCTGCTCTGCCAATGCCCTGAAGCAGTCCGCACCAGGGGCTCCCCTGTGCCTGCGTAGGCTTTCCCAGGGTGTGCTCAAATCCTGTGGCCACTAGGTGTCATAGGTCATAATGGAGGGCCCTGTGTCATCTGCCTGGCGGGCCAGATCTGTGCCATTGGCTCAGTTTTGTCACAGGGCCCATCATAAGCTCCGCCTACTCTTCCGGTGGTGGGACTGTCTCCATGGTGATGGCAAAGGAGCCTTAGTCCCGCCCACCTGGCCTTGACTTCACCTAGCTGGCCTGCTGACCCTCACTCAGACCTCTGTGTTGATAAAAATTAATGTCGGCCAGTGCCCAGGTGTCAGCATCTGGGATAAAGGATTCCGGACCTTGCCTGGGGCAGAAGGCAGCCTAGGTCAGCTGGTACCTGGAAGTCTAGTGACTCGTGACACTGCTGCCAGTGACAGACAAATGGTGACTCCCACACTCACATATCCCCTGGTGGCAGAATGATAGTGATGGGTGGAGAAACATGGCTCCGGAGCACTCGCGCAATGGGGCACCGGCCAAAGGCCAGGGCCAGTAGTGGACGTCGCGGAGCTGAATGGCGAGCCAGTGAAGGGCCCAAGGATTCCTCTTGTATGTGGGAAACATGTCATCCGGGTCCCCACGTCCATAAACCACTGGATTGCTGGGGCCCGGGATGCCAGGATTTCGGCCTTGCCTTCGCAGCCCGGCCACATAGGCAGCCTTCCACCGGAGGCGGGGATATGTAGACAGCAAAAATGTGGAAAATGGCAGTGTCTCCTCGATTTCTCTGGGATCGGCCTTTTTGAGCGGCATGCTTTTTTCCTAGTAGGATGAGGCACCGACGGAGAAAGGCAGGATTATGTGTGCAGGAAAGGTATGTGCTGAGAAGGTGACAAGGTTGAGACCAGGTTGGGATCTTTAGTCCCAGGAAGGGCCCCTGGCAGGTGTGGGTCAATGTTCTGTGCCCATCCCACTTGGCGTGGGGAGGTTTACACCATACAAAGCAGCAGCGGAATTATTCTTCCCCCAGAGGTTGCATGTGCCCACAAGCGCCACCTGGCCAGGGTCCGCCCCTACCGTATTGCCCATGTCGATCAACAAAAGCTAAGGGCTTCCAGAGAGACTAACTGCTATTCTCTAGCCACGGGGAAGCGGTACAGCCAGAAGCCTCCCCTGTTTCATCTCCAGGTTCCCTCTCAGGCCCCTCATAGTTGTGGTGTGTCTCAGGGGTAGAAAAAAGAGATTTCTTTAAAAGAACACATACAAAGAGGGGCCATAGATGCTGAGGAAGGGCGCCTTGCCTACTGATATCGTAGCGTAAGTGGAAAAGAGGTACCTGCCTGCTGTCCCAGTATGTCGAACGTGTCCACATCAGGGGATGCCTACTGTGAAGTTATTCCCTGGGTGCCCTCGATTTTGTGGCCAAGGACAGAAGGGGCCGTTGTGTGTCCACGGGTAAAATGGAGGGCTCTGCGGAACCGGCCGGTTAGGCTGGACCTCTCCTATTGGCTCAGAGTTTGTGACCCATCCCCGTCAGAAGTTCCGGCCAGCCTTGCGGTGGCTGTCTCCATGGTGATTGGGAAGGAAGCCTTAGGCCACGCACTCAGCCTTCACCTGGCCCACCTGGCCTCTTTACCCTCATCTAGACCGCTGTGTAGATGAAAGAAAGGATGTCGGCCAGTGACCACGTGTCCTCATTTCCTTTGAAGGATTAAGCTCCTTGCCTGGGCAGAAGACAGCCAAGGTCAGCCTGAGCCTAGACACCTAGTGACCTGTGACACTGCAGACAGTGATAGATGTTGATGTCCACGCTCAGGTAGCCGCAGGTGGCGGATCGAGAGTGGTCGGAGGTGAAGTGTTAACTAGAGGAGACACACTGACAAGGGCACGGGCCAAAGGTCGGGAAAAATAGCTGAGGTCGTGGAGCTCTAGCGGAGCCAGTCTAGGGCCGAGGCCTCCCTCCTGTACGTGGCAAAGAGGTGATCCGTATGCCGCCATGCGCAGCCTCTGGACTGCTGGGGCCCTGGATGCCCGGATTTCGGCCTTGTCTTCGGAGAAGTGACGCACATGCAGCGTGCCACCGGAGGCTGTGGCCCAGCAGAGGGCAAAATCTTAAAAATGCGGGCTTCAGTTGACTTTGCCTGTGCTCTCCTTTGGCTGAGTGACATGCTGTGTTTCCTAGTAGGAGAAGGCATTCGTGGAGAGAGGCGGATTCCCTGTGTGCAGGCAAAGTGTGTGCTGAGATGATGAGTCGCTGGAGACCGGGGTGGACTCTTCAGACCCAGGATAGGCCTCTGGCAGGTATGTGTCAATGTTTTCTGCCCTTCGCACTCAGCCAGGTATTTGCATACAATGTTACCAGCGGAATTAGTAGTCTCCGGAGAGGCTGCCACATGTCAGCAAGCTTCACCTGGCCAGGGTCCGCCGGTGATGTAGCTACCCCATCAGTCACTACTCTCTAGACCTTCCAGATAAACTACCAGATCTTGTCTGCCCATGGGCAACCAGTAGAGCCAGAGGCCTTCCCCCTTTGCTCTTTGGTCTCTAGGCACTCTATCAGGCACTCCAAGCTGTGAAGTGACTCAGGGGGGAGAAGGAAGAGATTTCAGAGAATGAACACATCCAGAGAGAGACAGAGAGAGGCAAGAGATGCTGAGTGGGGATGCCTTGCATAGTGATATCCTCAGGAAAGTGGGAAAGAGGTACCTGGCCTGCTCTGCCAATGCCCTGAAGCAGTCCGCACCAGGGGCTCCCCTGTGCCTGCGTAGGCTTTCCCAGGGTCTGCTCAAATCCTGTGGCCACTAGGTGTCATAGGTCATAATGGAGGGCCCCGTGTCATCTGCCTGGCGGGCCAGATCTCTGCCATTGGCTCGGTCTTGTCACCGGGCCCATCATAAGCTCCGCCTACTCTTCCGGTGGTGGGACTGTCTCCATGGTGATGGCAAAGGAGCCTTAGTCCCGCCCACCTGGCCTTGACTTCACCTAGCTGGCCTGCTGACCCTCACTCAGACCTCTGTGTTGATAAAAATTAATGTCGGCCAGTGCCCAGGTGTCAGCATCTGGGATAAAGGATTCCGGACCTTGCCTGGGGCAGAAGGCAGCCTAGGTCAGCTGGTACCTGGAAGTCTAGTGACTCGTGACACTGCTGCCAGTGACAGACAAATGGTGACTCCCACACTCACATATCCCCTGGTGGCAGAATGACAGTGATGGGTGGAGAAACATGGCTCCGGAGCACTCGCGCAATGGGGCACCGGCCAAAGGCCAGGGCCAGTAGTGGACGTCGCGGAGCTGAATGGCGAGCCAGTGAAGGGCCCAAGGATTCCTCTTGTATGTGGGAAACATGTCATCCGGGTCCCCACGTCCATAAACCACTGGATTGCTGGGGCCCGGGATGCCAGGATTTCGGCCTTGCCTTCGCAGCCCGGCCACATAGGCAGCCTTCCACCGGAGGCGGGGATATGTAGACAGCAAAAATGTGGAAAATGGCAGTGTCTCCTCGATTTCTCTGGCATCGGCCTTTTTGAGCGGCATGCTTTTTTCCTAGTAGGATGAGGCACCGAAGGAGAAAGGCAGGATTATGTGTGCAGGAAAGGTATGTGCTGAGAAGGTGACAAGGTTGAGACCAGGTTGGGATCTTTAGTCCCAGGAAGGGCCCCTGGCAGGTGTGGGTCAATGTTCTGTGCCCATCCCACTTGGCGTGGGGAGGTTTACACCATACAAAGCAGCAGCGGAATTATTCTTCCCCCAGAGGTTGCATGTGCCCACAAGCGCCACCTGGCCAGGGTCCGCCCCTACCGTATTGCCCATGTCGATCAACAGAAGCTGAGAGCTTCCAGAGAGACTAACTGCTATTCTCTAGCCACGGGGAAGCGCTACAGCCAGAAGCCTCCCCTGTTTCATCTCCAGGTTCCCTCTCAGGCCCCTCATAGTTGTGGTGTGTCTCAGGGGTAGAAAAAAGAGATTTCTTTAAAAGAACACATACAAAGAGGGGCCATAGATGCTGAGGAAGGGCGCCTTGCCTACTGATATCGTAGCGTAAGTGGAAAAGAGGTACCTGCCTGCTGTCCCAGTATGTCGAACGTGTCCACATCAGGGGTTGCCTACTGTGAAGTTATTCCCTGGGTGCCCTCGATTTTGTGGCCAAGGACAGAAGGGGCCGTTGTGTGTCCACGGGTAAAATGGAGGGCTCTGCGGAACCGGCCGGTTAGGCTGGACCTCTCCTATTGGCTCAGAGTTTGTGACCCGTCCCCGTCAGAAGTTCCGGCCAGCCTTGCGGTGGCTGTCTCCATGGTGATTGGGAAGGAAGCCTTAGGCCCCGCACTCAGCCTTCACCTGGCCCACCTGGCCTCTTTACCCTCATCTAGACCGCTGTGTAGATGAAAGAAAGGATGTCGGCCAGTGACCACGTGTCCTCATTTCCTTTGAAGGATTAAGCTCCTTGCCTGGGCAGAAGACAGCCAAGGTCAGCCTGAGCCTAGACACCTAGTGACCTGTGACACTGCAGACAGTGATAGATGTTGATGTCCACGCTCAGGTAGCCGCAGGTGGCGGATCGAGAGTGGTCGGAGGTGAAGTGTTAACTAGAGGAGACACACTGACAAGGGCACGGGCCAAAGGTCGGGAAAAATAGCTGAGGTCGTGGAGCTCTAGCGGAGCCAGTCTAGGGCCGAGGCCTCCCTCCTGTACGTGGCAAAGAGGTGATCCGTATGCCGCCATGCGCAGCCTCTGGACTGCTGGGGCCCTGGATGCCCGGATTTCGGCCTTGTCTTCGGAGAAGTGACGCACATGCAGCGTGCCACCGGAGGCTGTGGCCCAGCAGAGGGCAAAATCTTAAAAATGCGGGCTTCAGTTGACTTTGCCTGTGCTCTCCTTTGGCTGAGTGACATGCTGTGTTTCCTAGCAGGAGAAGGCATTCGTGGAGAGAGGCGGATTCCCTGTGTGCAGGCAAAGTGTGTGCTGAGATGATGAGTCGCTGGAGACCGGGGTGGACTCTTCAGACCCAGGATAGGCCTCTGGCAGGTATGTGTCAATGTTTTCTGCCCTTCGCACTCAGCCAGGTATTTGCATACAATGTTACCAGCGGAATTAGTAGTCTCCGGAGAGGCTGCCACATGTCAGCAAGCTTCACCTGGCCAGGGTCCGCCGGTGATGTAGCTACCCCATCAGTCACTACTCTCTAGACCTTCCAGATAAACTACCAGATCTTGTCTGCCCATGGGCAACCAGTAGAGCCAGAGGCCTTCCCCCTTTGCTCTTTGGTCTCTAGGCACTCTATCAGGCACTCCAAGCTGTGAAGTGACTCAGGGGGGAGAAGGAAGAGATTTCAGAGAATGAACACATCCAGAGAGAGACAGAGAGAGGCAAGAGATGCTGAGTGGGGATGCCTTGCATAGTGATATCCTCAGGAAAGTGGGAAAGAGGTACCTGGCCTGCTCTGCCAATGCCCTGAACCAGTCCGCACCAGGGGCTCCCCTGTGCCTGCGTAGGCTTTCCCAGGGTCTGCTCAAATCCTGTGGCCACTAGGTGTCATAGGTCATAATGGAGGGCCCCGTGTCATCTGCCTGGCGGGCCAGATCTCTGCCATTGGCTCGGTCTTGTCACCGGGCCCATCATAAGCTCCGCCTACTCTTCCGGTGGTGGGACTGTCTCCATGGTGATGGCAAAGGAGCCTTAGTCCCGCCCACCTGGCCTTGACTTCACCTAGCTGGCCTGCTGACCCTCACTCAGACCTCTGTGTTGATAAAAATTAATGTCGGCCAGTGCCCAGGTGTCAGCATCTGGGATAAAGGATTCCGGACCTTGCCTGGGGCAGAAGGCAGCCTAGGTCAGCTGGTACCTGGAAGTCTAGTGACTCGTGACACTGCTGCCAGTGACAGACAAATGGTGACTCCCACACTCACATATCCCCTGGTGGCAGAATGACAGTGATGGGTGGAGAAACATGGCTCCGGAGCACTCGCGCAATGGGGCACCGGCCAAAGGCCAGGGCCAGTAGTGGACGTCGCGGAGCTGAATGGCGAGCCAGTGAAGGGCCCAAGGATTCCTCTTGTATGTGGGAAACATGTCATCCGGGTCCCCACGTCCATAAACCACTGGATTGCTGGGGCCCGGGATGCCAGGATTTCGGCCTTGCCTTCGCAGCCCGGCCACATAGGCAGCCTTCCACCGGAGGCGGGGATATGTAGACAGCAAAAATGTGGAAAATGGCAGTGTCTCCTCGATTTCTCTGGCATCGGCCTTTTTGAGCGGCATGCTTTTTTCCTAGTAGGATGAGGCACCGAAGGAGAAAGGCAGGATTATGTGTGCAGGAAAGGTATGTGCTGAGAAGGTGACAAGGTTGAGACCAGGTTGGGATCTTTAGTCCCAGGAAGGGCCCCTGGCAGGTGTGGGTCAATGTTCTGTGCCCATCCCACTTGGCGTGGGGAGGTTTACACCATACAAAGCAGCAGCGGAATTATTCTTCCCCCAGAGGTTGCATGTGCCCACAAGCGCCACCTGGCCAGGGTCCGCCCCTACCGTATTGCCCATGTCGATCAACAGAAGCTGAGAGCTTCCAGAGAGACTAACTGCTATTCTCTAGCCACGGGGAAGCGCTACAGCCAGAAGCCTCCCCTGTTTCATCTCCAGGTTCCCTCTCAGGCCCCTCATAGTTGTGGTGTGTCTCAGGGGTAGAAAAAAGAGATTTCTTTAAAAGAACACATACAAAGAGGGGCCATAGATGCTGAGGAAGGGCGCCTTGCCTACTGATATCGTAGCGTAAGTGGAAAAGAGGTACCTGCCTGCTGTCCCAGTATGTCGAACGTGTCCACATCAGGGGTTGCCTACTGTGAAGTTATTCCCTGGGTGCCCTCGATTTTGTGGCCAAGGACAGAAGGGGCCGTTGTGTGTCCACGGGTAAAATGGAGGGCTCTGCGGAACCGGCCGGTTAGGCTGGACCTCTCCTATTGGCTCAGAGTTTGTGACCCGTCCCCGTCAGAAGTTCCGGCCAGCCTTGCGGTGGCTGTCTCCATGGTGATTGGGAAGGAAGCCTTAGGCCCCGCACTCAGCCTTCACCTGGCCCACCTGGCCTCTTTACCCTCATCTAGACCGCTGTGTAGATGAAAGAAAGGATGTCGGCCAGTGACCACGTGTCCTCATTTCCTTTGAAGGATTAAGCTCCTTGCCTGGGCAGAAGACAGCCAAGGTCAGCCTGAGCCTAGACACCTAGTGACCTGTGACACTGCAGACAGTGATAGATGTTGATGTCCACGCTCAGGTAGCCGCAGGTGGCGGATCGAGAGTGGTCGGAGGTGAAGTGTTAACTAGAGGAGACACACTGACAAGGGCACGGGCCAAAGGTCGGGAAAAATAGCTGAGGTCGTGGAGCTCTAGCGGAGCCAGTCTAGGGCCGAGGCCTCCCTCCTGTACGTGGCAAAGAGGTGATCCGTATGCCGCCATGCGCAGCCTCTGGACTGCTGGGGCCCTGGATGCCCGGATTTCGGCCTTGTCTTCGGAGAAGTGACGCACATGCAGCGTGCCACCGGAGGCTGTGGCCCAGCAGAGGGCAAAATCTTAAAAATGCGGGCTTCAGTTGACTTTGCCTGTGCTCTCCTTTGGCTGAGTGACATGCTGTGTTTCCTAGCAGGAGAAGGCATTCGTGGAGAGAGGCGGATTCCCTGTGTGCAGGCAAAGTGTGTGCTGAGATGATGAGTCGCTGGAGACCGGGGTGGACTCTTCAGACCCAGGATAGGCCTCTGGCAGGTATGTGTCAATGTTTTCTGCCCTTCGCACTCAGCCAGGTATTTGCATACAATGTTACCAGCGGAATTAGTAGTCTCCGGAGAGGCTGCCACATGTCAGCAAGCTTCACCTGGCCAGGGTCCGCCGGTGATGTAGCTATCCCATCAGTCACTACTCTCTAGACCTTCCAGATAAACTACCAGATCTTGTCTGCCCATGGGCAACCAGTAGAGCCAGAGGCCTTCCCCCTTTGCTCTTTGGTCTCTAGGCACTCTATCAGGCACTCCAAGCTGTGAAGTGACTCAGGGGGGAGAAGGAAGAGATTTCAGAGAATGAACACATCCAGAGAGAGACAGAGAGAGGCAAGAGATGCTGAGTGGGGATGCCTTGCGTAGTGATATCCTCAGGAAAGTGGGAAAGAGGTACCTGGCCTGCTCTGCCAATGCCCTGAAGCAGTCCGCACCAGGGGCTCCCCTGTGCCTGCGTAGGCTTTCCCAGGGTCTGCTCAAATCCTGTGGCCACTAGGTGTCATAGGTCATAATGGAGGGCCCCGTGTCATCTGCCTGGCGGGCCAGATCTCTGCCATTGGCTCGGTCTTGTCACCGGGCCCATCATAAGCTCCGCCTACTCTTCCGGTGGTGGGACTGTCTCCATGGTGATGGCAAAGGAGCCTTAGTCCCGCCCACCTGGCCTTGACTTCACCTAGCTGGCCTGCTGACCCTCACTCAGACCTCTGTGTTGATAAAAATTAATGTCGGCCAGTGCCCAGGTGTCAGCATCTGGGATAAAGGATTCCGGACCTTGCCTGGGGCAGAAGGCAGCCTAGGTCAGCTGGTACCTGGAAGTCTAGTGACTCGTGACACTGCTGCCAGTGACAGACAAATGGTGACTCCCACACTCACATATCCCCTGGTGGCAGAATGACAGTGATGGGTGGAGAAACATCGCTCCGGAGCACTCGCGCAATGGGGCACCGGCCAAAGGCCAGGGCCAGTAGTGGACGTCGCGGAGCGGAATGGCGAGCCAGTGAAGGGCCCAAGGATTCCTCTTCTATGTAGGAAACATGTCATCCGGGTCCCCACGTCCATAAACCACTGGATTGCTGGGGCCCGGGATGCCAGGATTTCGGCCTTGCCTTCGCAGCCCGGCCACAGAGGCAGCCTTCCACCGGAGGCGGGGATATGTAGACAGCAAAAATGTGGAAAATGGCAGTGTCTCCTCGATTTCTCTGGCATCGGCCTTTTTGAGCGGCATGCTTTTTTCCTAGTAGGATGAGGCACCGACGGAGAAAGGCAGGATTATGTGTGCAGGAAAGGTATGTGCTGAGAAGGTGACAAGGTTGAGACCAGGTTGGGATCTTTAGTCCCAGGAAGGGCCCCTGGCAGGTGTGGGTCAATGTTCTGTGCCCATCCCACTTGGCGTGGGGAGGTTTACACCATACAAAGCAGCAGCGGAATTATTCTTCCCCCAGAGGTTGCATGTGCCCACAAGCGCCACCTGGCCAGGGTCTGCCCCTACCGTATTGCCCATGTCGATCAACAGAAGCTGAGAGCTTCCAGAGAGACTAACTGCTATTCTCTAGCCACGGGGAAGCGCTACAGCCAGAAGCCTCCCCTGTTTCATCTCCAGGTTCCCTCTCAGGCCCCTCATAGTTGTGGTGTGTCTCAGGGGTAGAAAAAAGAGATTTCTTTAAAAGAACACATACAAAGAGGGGCCATAGATGCTGAGGAAGGGCGCCTTGCCTACTGATATCGTAGCGTAAGTGGAAAAGAGGTACCTGCCTGCTGTCCCAGTATGTCGAACGTGTCCACATCAGGGGTTGCCTACTGTGAAGTTATTCCCTGGGTGCCCTCGATTTTGTGGCCAAGGACAGAAGGGGCCGTTGTGTGTCCACGGGTAAAATGGAGGGCTCTACGGAACCGGCCGGTTAGGCTGGACCTCTCCTATTGGCTCAGAGTTTGTGACCCGTCCCCGTCAAAAGTTCCGGCCAGCCTTGCGGTGGCTGTCTCCATGGTGATTGGGAAGGAAGCCTTAGGTCCCGCACTCAGCCTTCACCTGGCCCACCTGGCCTCTTTACCCTCATCTAGACCGCTGTGTAGATGAAAGAAAGGATGTCGGCCAGTGACCACGTGTCCTCATTTCCTTTGAAGGATTAAGCTCCTTGCCTGGGCAGAAGACAGCCAAGGTCAGCCTGAGCCTAGACACCTAGTGACCTGTGACACTGCAGACAGTGATAGATGTTGATGTCCACGCTCAGGTAGCCGCAGGTGGCGGATCGAGAGTGGTCGGAGGTGAAGTGTTAACTAGAGGTGACACACTGACAAGGGCACGGGCCAAAGGTCGGGAAAAATAGCTGAGGTCGTGGAGCTCTAGCGGAGCCAGTCTAGGGCCGAGGCCTCCCTCCTGTACGTGGCAAAGAGGTGATCCGTATGCCGCCATGCGCAGCCTCTGGACTGCTGGGGCCCTGGATGCCCGGATTTCGGCCTTGTCTTCGGAGAAGTGACGCACATGCAGCATGCCACCAGAGGCTGTGGCCCAGCAGAGGGCAAAATCTTGAAAATGCGGGCTTCAGTTGACTTTGCCTGTGCTCTCCGTTGGCTGAGTGCCATCCTGTGTTTCCTAGCAGGAGAAGGCATTCGTGGAGAGAGGCGGATTCCCTGTGTGCAGGCAAAGTGTGTGCTGAGATGATGAGTCGCTGGAGACCGGGGTGGACTCTTCAGACCCAGGATAGGCCTCTGGCAGGTATGTGTCAATGTTTTCTGCCCTTCGCACTCAGCCAGGTATTTGCATACAATGTTACCAGCGGAATTAGTAGTCTCCGGAGAGGCTGCCACATGTCAGCAAGCTTCACCTGGCCAGGGTCCGCCGGTGATGTAGCTACCCCATCAGTCACTACTCTCTAGACCTTCCAGATAAACTACCAGATCTTGTCTGCCCATGGGCAACCAGTAGAGCCAGAGGCCTTCCCCCTTTGCTCTTTGGTCTCTAGGCACTCTATCAGGCACTCCAAGCTGTGAAGTGACTCAGGGGGGAGAAGGAAGAGATTTCAGAGAATGAACACATCCAGAGAGAGACAGAGAGAGGCAAGAGATGCTGAGTGGGGATGCCTTGCGTAGTGATATCCTCAGGAAAGTGGGAAAGAGGTACCTGGCCTGCTCTGCCAATGACCTGAACCAGTCCGCACCAGGGGCTCCCCTGTGCCTGCGTAGGCTTTCCCAGGGTCTGCTCAAATCCTGTGGCCACTAGGTGTCATAGGTCATAATGGAGGGCCCTGTGTCATCTGCCTGGTGGGCCAGATCTCTGCCATTGGCTCGGTCCTGTCACCGGGCCCATCATAAGCTCCGCCTACTCTTCCGGTGGTGGGACTGTCTCCATGGTGATGGCAAAGGAGCCTTAGTCCCGCCCACCTGGCCTTGACTTCACCTAGCTGGCCTGCTGACCCTCACTCAGACCTCTGTGTTGATAAAAATTAATGTCGGCCAGTGCCCAGGTGTCAGCATCTGGGATAAAGGATTCCGGACCTTGCCTGGGGCAGAAGGCAGCCTAGGTCAGCTGGTACCTGGAAGTCTAGTGACTCGTGACACTGCTGCCAGTGACAGACAAATGGTGACTCCCACACTCACATATCCCCTGGTGGCAGAATGACAGTGATGGGTGGAGAAACATGGCTCCGGAGCACTCGCGCAATGGGGCACCGGCCAAAGGCCAGGGCCAGTAGTGGACGTAGCGGAGCTGAATGGCGAGCCAGTGAAGGGCCCAAGGATTCCTCTTGTATGTGGGAAACATGTCATCCGGGTCCCCACGTCCATAAACCACTGGATTGCTGGGGCCCGGGATGCCAGGATTTCGGCCTTGCCTTCGCAGCCCGGCCACATAGGCAGCCTTCCACCGGAGGCGGGGATATGTAGACAGCAAAAATGTGGAAAATGGCAGTGTCTCCTCGATTTCTCTGGCATCGGCCTTTTTGAGCGGCATGCTTTTTTCCTAGTAGGATGAGGCACCGAAGGAGAAAGGCAGGATTATGTGTGCAGGAAAGGTATGTGCTGAGAAGGTGACAAGGTTGAGACCAGGTTGGGATCTTTAGTCCCAGGAAGGGCCCCTGGCAGGTGTGGGTCAATGTTCTGTGCCCATCCCACTTGGCGTGGGGAGGTTTACACCATACAAAGCAGCAGCGGAATTATTCTTCCCCCAGAGGTTGCATGTGCCCACAAGCGCCACCTGGCCAGGGTCCGCCCCTACCGTATTGCCCATGTCGATCAACAGAAGCTGAGAGCTTCCAGAGAGACTAACTGCTATTCTCTAGCCACGGGGAAGCGGTACAGCCAGAAGCCTCCCCTGTTTCATCTCCAGGTTCCCTCTCAGGCCCCTCATAGTTGTGGTGTGTCTCAGGGGTAGAAAAAAGAGATTTCTTTAAAAGAACACATACAAAGAGGGGCCATAGATGCTGAGGAAGGGCGCCTTGCCTACTGATATCGTAGCGTAAGTGGAAAAGAGGTACCTGCCTGCTGTCCCAGTATGTCGAACGTGTCCACATCAGGGGTTGCCTACTGTGAAGTTATTCCCTGGGTGCCCTCGATTTTGTGGCCAAGGACAGAAGGGGCCGTTGTGTGTCCACGGGTAAAATGGAGGGCTCTGCGGAACCGGCCGGTTAGGCTGGACCTCTCCTATTGGCTCAGAGTTTGTGACCCGTCCCCGTCAGAAGTTCCGGCCAGCCTTGCGGTGGCTGTCTCCATGGTGATTGGGAAGGAAGCCTTAGGCCCCGCACTCAGCCTTCACCTGGCCCACCTGGCCTCTTTACCCTCATCTAGACCGCTGTGTAGATGAAAGAAAGGATGTCGGCCAGTGACCACGTGTCCTCATTTCCTTTGAAGGATTAAGCTCCTTGCCTGGGCAGAAGACAGCCAAGGTCAGCCTGAGCCTAGACACCTAGTGACCTGTGACACTGCAGACAGTGATAGATGTTGATGTCCACGCTCAGGTAGCCGCAGGTGGCGGATCGAGAGTGGTCGGAGGTGAAGTGTTAACTAGAGGTGACACACTGACAAGGGCACGGGCCAAAGGTCGGGAAAAATAGCTGAGGTCGTGGAGCTCTAGCGGAGCCAGTCTAGGGCCGAGGCCTCCCTCCTGTACGTGGCAAAGAGGTGATCCGTATGCCGCCATGCGCAGCCTCTGGACTGCTGGGGCCCTGGATGCCCGGATTTCGGCCTTGTCTTCGGAGAAGTGAGGCACATGCAGCGTGCCACCGGAGGCTGTGGCCCAGCAGAGCGCAAAATCTTGAAAATGCGGGCTTCAGTTGACTTGGCCTGTGCTCTCCTTTGGCTGAGTGCCATCCTGTGTTTCCTAGCAGGAGAAGGCATTCGTGGAGAGAGGCGGATTCCCTGTGTGCAGGCAAAGCGTGTGCTGAGATGATGAGTCGCTGGAGACCGGGGTGGACTCTTCAGACCCAGGATAGGCCTCTGGCAGGTATGTGTCAATGTTTTCTGCCCTTCGCACTCAGCCAGGTATTTGCATACAATGTTACCAGCGGAATTAGTAGTCTCCGGAGAGGCTGCCACATGTCAGCAAGCTTCACCTGGCCAGGGTCCGCGGGTGATGTAGCTACCCCATCAGTCACTACTCTCTAGACCTTCCAGATAAACTACCAGATCTTGTCTGCCCATGGGCAACCAGTAGAGCCAGAGGCCTTCCCCCTTTGCTCTTTGGTCTCTAGGCACTCTATCAGGCACTCCAAGCTGTGAAGTGACTCAGGGGGGAGAAGGAAGAGATTTCAGAGAATGAACACATCCAGAGAGAGACAGAGAGAGGCAAGAGATGCTGAGTGGGGATGCCTTGCGTAGTGATATCCTCAGGAAAGTGGGAAAGAGGTACCTGGCCTGCTCTGCCAATGCCCTGAACCAGTCCGCACCAGGGGCTCCCCTGTGCCTGCGTAGGCTTTCCCAGGGTCTGCTCAAATCCTGTGGCCACTAGGTGTCATAGGTCATAATGGAGGGCCCTGTGTCATCTGCCTGGCGGGCCAGATCTCTGCCATTGGCTCGGTCTTGTCACCGGGCCCATCATAAGCTCCGCCTACTCTTCCGGTGGTGGGACTGTCTCCATGGTGATGGCAAAGGAGCCTTAGTCCCGCCCACCTGGACTTGACTTCACCTAGCTGGCCTGCTGACCCTCACTCAGACCTCTGTGTTGATAAAAATTAATGTCGGCCAGTGCCCAGGTGTCAGCATCTGGGATAAAGGATTCCGGACCTTGCCTGGGGCAGAAGGCAGCCTAGGTCAGCTGGTACCTGGAAGTCTAGTGACTCGTGACACTGCTGCCAGTGACAGACAAATGGTGACTCCCACACTCACATATCCCCTGGTGGCAGAATGATAGTGATGGGTGGAGAAACATGGCTCCGGAGCACTCGCGCAATGGGGCACCGGCCAAAGGCCAGGGCCAGTAGTGGACGTAGCGGAGCTGAATGGCGAGCCAGTGAAGGGCCCAAGGATTCCTCTTGTATGTGGGAAACATGTCATCCGGGTCCCCACGTCCATAAACCACTGGATTGCTGGGGCCCGGGATGCCAGGATTTCGGCCTTGCCTTCGCAGCCCGGCCACATAGGAAGCCTTCCACCGGAGGCGGGGATATGTAGACAGCAAAAATGTGGAAAATGGCAGTGTCTCCTCGATTTCTCTGGCATCGGCCTTTTTGAGCGGCATGCTTTTTTCCTAGTAGGATGAGGCACCGACGGAGAAAGGCAGGATTATGTGTGCAGGAAAGGTATGTGCTGAGAAGGTGACAAGGTTGAGACCAGGTTGGGATCTTTAGTCCCAGGAAGGGCCCCTGGCAGGTGTGGGTCAATGTTCTGTGCCCATCCCACTTGGCGTGGGGAGGTTTACACCATACAAAGCAGCAGCGGAATTATTCTTCCCCCAGAGGTTGCATGTGCCCACAAGCGCCACCTGGCCAGGGTCCGCCCCTACCGTATTGCCCATGTCGATCAACAGAAGCTGAGAGCTTCCAGAGAGACTAACTGCTATTCTCTAGCCACGGGGAAGCGGTACAGCCAGAAGCCTCCCCTGTTTCATCTCCAGGTTCCCTCTCAGGCCCCTCATAGTTGTGGTGTGTCTCAGGGGTAGAAAAAAGAGATTTCTTTAAAAGAACACATACAAAGAGGGGCCATAGATGCTGAGGAAGGGCGCCTTGCCTACTGATATCGTAGCGTAAGTGGAAAAGAGGTACCTGCCTGCTGTCCCAGTATGTCGAACGTGTCCACATCAGGGGTTGCCTACTGTGAAGTTATTCCCTGGGTGCCCTCGATTTTGTGGCCAAGGACAGAAGGGGCCGTTGTGTGTCCACGGGTAAAATGGAGGGCTCTGCGGAACCGGCCGGTTAGGCTGGACCTCTCCTATTGGCTCAGAGTTTGTGACCCGTCCCCGTCAGAAGTTCCGGCCAGCCTTGCGGTGGCTGTCTCCATGGTGATTGGGAAGGAAGCCTTAGGCCCCGCACTCAGCCTTCACCTGGCCCACCTGGCCTCTTTACCCTCATCTAGACCGCTGTGTAGATGAAAGAAAGGATGTCGGCCAGTGACCACGTGTCCTCATTTCCTTTGAAGGATTAAGCTCCTTGCCTGGGCAGAAGACAGCCAAGGTCAGCCTGAGCCTAGACACCTAGTGACCTGTGACACTGCAGACAGTGATAGATGTTGATGTCCACGCTCAGGTAGCCGCAGGTGGCGGATCGAGAGTGGTCGGAGGTGAAGTGTTAACTAGAGGTGACACACTGACAAGGGCACGGGCCAAAGGTCGGGAAAAATAGCTGAGGTCGTGGAGCTCTAGCGGAGCCAGTCTAGGGCCGAGGCCTCCCTCCTGTACGTGGCAAAGAGGTGATCCGTATGCCGCCATGCGCAGCCTCTGGACTGCTGGGGCCCTGGATGCCCGGATTTCGGCCTTGTCTTCGGAGAAGTGAGGCACATGCAGCGTGCCACCGGAGGCTGTGGCCCAGCAGAGCGCAAAATCTTGAAAATGCGGGCTTCAGTTGACTTGGCCTGTGCTCTCCTTTGGCTGAGTGCCATCCTGTGTTTCCTAGCAGGAGAAGGCATTCGTGGAGAGAGGCGGATTCCCTGTGTGCAGGCAAAGCGTGTGCTGAGATGATGAGTCGCTGGAGACCGGGGTGGACTCTTCAGACCCAGGATAGGCCTCTGGCAGGTATGTGTCAATGTTTTCTGCCCTTCGCACTGAGCCAGGTATTTGCATACAATGTTACCAGCGGAATTAGTAGTCTCCGGAGAGGCTGCCACATGTCAGCAAGCTTCACCTGGCCAGGGTCCGCCGGTGATGTAGCTACCCCATCAGTCACTACTCTCTAGACCTTCCAGATAAACTACCAGATCTTGTCTGCCCATGGGCAACCAGTAGAGCCAGAGGCCTTCCCCCTTTGCTCTTTGGTCTCTAGGCACTCTATCAGGCACTCCAAGCTGTGAAGTGACTCAGGGGGGAGAAGGAAGAGATTTCAGAGAATGAACACATCCAGAGAGAGACAGAGAGAGGCAAGAGATGCTGAGTGGGGATGCCTTGCGTAGTGATATCCTCAGGAAAGTGGGAAAGAGGTACCTGGCCTGCTCTGCCAATGCCCTGAAGCAGTCCGCACCAGGGGCTCCCCTGTGCCTGCGTAGGCTTTCCCAGGGTCTGCTCAAATCCTGTGGCCACTAGGTGTCATAGGTCATAATGGAGGGCCCTGTGTCATCTGCCTGGCGAGCCAGACCTCTGCCATTGGCTCGGTCTTGTCACCGGGCCCATCATAAGCTCCGCCTACTCTTCCGGTGGTGGGACTGTCTCCATGGTGATGGCAAAGGAGCCTTAGTCCCGCCCACCTGGCCTTGACTTCACCTAGCTGGCCTGCTGACCCTCACTCAGACCTCTGTGTTGATAAAAATTAATGTCGGCCAGTGCCCAGGTGTCAGCATCTGGGATAAAGGATTCCGGACCTTGCCTGGGGCAGAAGGCAGCCTAGGTCAGCTGGTACCTGGAAGTCTAGTGACTCGTGACACTGCTGCCAGTGACAGACAAATGGTGACTCCCACACTCACATATCCCCTGGTGGCAGAATGATAGTGATGGGTGGAGAAACATGGCTCCGGAGCACTCGCGCAATGGGGCACCGGCCAAAGGCCAGGGCCAGTAGTGGACGTCGCGGAGCTGAATGGCGAGCCAGTGAAGGGCCCAAGGATTCCTCTTGTATGTGGGAAACATGTCATCCGGGTCCCCACGTCCATAAACCACTGGATTGCTGGGGCCCGGGATGCCAGGATTTCGGCCTTGCCTTCGCAGCCCGGCCACAGAGGCAGCCTTCCACCGGAGGCGGGGATATGTAGACAGCAAAAATGTGGAAAATGGCAGTGTCTCCTCGATTTCTCTGGCATCGGCCTTTTTGAGCGGCATGCTTTTTTCTAGTAGGATGAGGCACCGACGGAGAAAGGCAGGATTATGTGTGCAGGAAAGGTATGTGCTGAGAAGGTGACAAGGTTGAGACCAGGTTGGGATCTTTAGTCCCAGGAAGGGCCCCTGGCAGGTGTGGGTCAATGTTCTGTTCCCATCCCACTTGGCGTGGGGAGGTTTACACCATACAAAGCAGCAGCGGAATTATTCTTCCCCCAGAGGTTGCATGTGCCCACAAGCGCCACCTGGCCAGGGTCCGCCCCTACCGTATTGCCCATGTCGATCAACAGAAGCTGAGAGCTTCCAGAGTGACTAACTGCTATTCTCTAGCCACGGGGAAGTGGTACAGCCAGTAGCCTCCCCTGTTTCATCTCCAGGTTCCCTCTCAGGCCCCTCATAGTTGTGGTGTGTCTCAGGGGTAGAAAAAAGAGATTTCTTTAAAAGAACACATACAAAGAGGTTCCATAGATGCTGAGGAAGGGCGCCTTGCCTACTGATATCGTAGCGTAAGTGGAAAAGAGGTACCTGCCTGCTGTCCCAGTATGTCGAACGTGTCCACATCAGGGGTTGCCTACTGTGAAGTTATTCCCTGGGTGCCCTCAATTTTGTGGCCAAGGACAGAAGGGGCCGTTGTGTGTCCACGGGTAAAATGGAGGGCTCTACGGAACCGGCCGGTAAGGCTGGACCTCTCCTATTGGCTCAGAGTTTGTGACCCGTCCCCGTCAGAAGTTCCGGCCAGCCTTGCGGTGGCTGTCTCCATGGTGATTGGGAAGGAAGCCTTAGGCCCCGCACTCAGCCTTCACCTGGCCCACCTGGCCTCTTTACCCTCATCTAGACCGCTGTGTAGATGAAAGAAAGGATGTCGGCCAGTGACCACGTGTCCTCATTTGCTTTGAAGGATTAAGCTCCTTGCCTGGGCAGAAGACAGCCAAGGTCAGCCTGAGCCTAGACACCTAGTGACCTGTGACACTGCAGACAGTGATAGATGTTGATGTCCACGCTCAGGTAGCCGCAGGTGGCGGATCGAGAGTGGTCGGAGGTGAAGTGTTAACTAGAGGAGACACACTGACAAGGGCACGGGCCAAAGGTCGGGAAAAATAGCTGAGGTCGTGGAGCTCTAGCGGAGCCAGTCTAGGGCCGAGGCCTCCCTCCTGTACGTGGCAAAGAGGTGATCCGTATGCCGCCATGCGCAGCCTCTGGACTGCTGGGGCCCTGGATGCCCGGATTTCGGCCTTGTCTTCGGAGAAGTGACGCACATGCAGCGTGCCACCGGAGGCTGTGGCCCAGCAGAGGGCAAAATCTTGAAAATGCGGGCTTCAGTTGACTTTGCCTATGCTCTCCTTTGGCTGAGTGCCATCCTGTGTTTCCTAGCAGGAGAAGGCATTCGTGGAGAGAGGCGGATTCCCTGTGTGCAGGCAAAGTGTGTGCTGAGATGATGAGTCGCTGGAGACCGGGGTGGACTCTTCAGACCCAGGATAGGACTCTGGCAGGTATGTGTCAATGTTTTCTGCCCTTCGCACTCAGCCAGGTATTTGCATACAATGTTACCAGCGGAATTAGTAGTCTCCGGAGAGGCTGCCACATGTCAGCAAGCTTCACCTGGCCAGGGTCCGCCGGTGATGTAGCTACCCCATCAGTCACTACTCTCTAGACCTTCCAGATAAACTACCAGATCTTGTCTGTCCATGGGAACCAGTAGAGCCAGAGGCCTTCCCCCTTTGCTCTGTGGACTCTAGGCACTCTATCAGGCACTCCAAGCTGTGAAGTGACTCAGGGGGAGAAGGAAGAGATTTCAGAGAATGAACACATCCAGAGAGAGACAGAGAGAGGCAAGAGATGCTGAGTGGGGATGCCTTGCGTAGTGATATCCTCAGGAAAGTGGGAAAGAGGTACCTGGCCTGCTCTGTCAATGCCCTGAACCAGTCCGCACCAGGGGCTCCCCTGTGCCTGCGTAGGCTTTCCCAGGGTCTGCTCAAATCCTGTGGCCACTAGGTGTCATAGGTCATAATGGAGGGCCCTGTGTCATCTGCCTGGCGGGCCAGATCTCTGCCATTGGTTCAGTCTTGTCACCGGGCCCATCATTAGCTCCGCCTACTCTTCCGGTGGTGGGACTGTCTCCATGGTGATGGCAAAGGAGCCTCAGTCCCGCCCACCTGGCCTTGACTTCACCTAGCTGGCCTGCTGACCCTCACTCAGACCTCTGTGTTGATAAAAATTAATGTCGGCCAGTGCCCAGGTGTCAGCATCTGGGGTAAAGGATTCCGGACCTTGCCTGGGGCAGAAGGCAGCCTAGGTCAGCTGGTACCTGGAAGTCTAGTGACTCGTGACACTGCTGCCAGTGACAGACAAATGGTGACTCCCACACTCACATATCCCCTGGTGGCAGAATAACAGTGATGGGTGGAGAAACATGGCTCCGGAGCACTCGCGCAATGGGGCACCGGCCAAAGGCCAGGGCCAGTAGTGGACGTCGCGGAGCTGAATGGCGAGCCAGTGAAGGGCCCAAGGATTCCTCTTGTATGTGGGAAACATGTCATCCGGGTCCCCACGTCCATAAACCACTGGATTGCTGGGGCCCGGGATGCCAGGATTTGGGCCTTGCCTTCGCAGCCCGGCCACATAGGCAGCCTTCCACCGGAGGCGGGGATATGTAGACAGCAAAAATGTGGAAAATGGCAGTGTCTCCTGGATTTCTGTGGCATCGGCCTTTTTGTGCGGCATGCTTTTTTCCTAGTAGGATGAGGCACCGACGGAGAAAGGCAGGATTATGTGTGCAGGAAAGGTATGTGCTGAGAAGGTGACAAGGTTGAGAAAAGGTTGGGATATTTAGTCCCAGGAAAGACCCCTGGCAGGTGTGGGTCAATGTTCTGTGCACATCCCACTTGGCGTGGGGAGGTTTACACCATACAAAGCAGCAGCGGAATTATTCTTCCCCCAGAGGTTGCATGTGCCCTCAAGCTCCGCCTGGCCAGCGTCCACCCCTACCGTATTGCCCATGTCAATCAACAGAAGCTAAGAGCTTCCAGAGAGACTAACTGCTATTCTCTAGCCACGGGGAAGCGGTACAGCCAGAAGCCTCCCCTGTTTCATCTCCAGGTTCCCTCTCAGGCCCCTCATAGTTGTGATGTGTCTCGGGGTAGAAAAAAGAGATTTCTTTAAAAGAACACATACAAAGAGGGGCCATAGATGCTGAGGAAGGGCGCCATGCCTACTGATATCGTAGCGTAAGTGGAAAAGAGGTACCTGCCTGCTGTCCCCGTATGTCAAACGTGTCCACATCAGGGGTTGCCTACTGTGAAGTTATTCCCTGGGTGCCCTCGATTTTGTGGCCAAGGACAGAAGGGGCCGTTGTGTGTCCAGGGGTAAAATGGAGGGCTCGCGGAACCGGCCGGTTAGGCTGGACATCTCCTATTGGCTCAGAGTTTGTGACCCGTCCCCGTCAGAAGTTCTGGCCAGCCTTGCGGTGGCTGTCTCCATGGTGATTGGGAAGGAAGCCTTAGGCCCCGCACTCAGCCTTCACCTGGCCCACCTGGCCTCTTTACCCTCATCTAGACCGCCGTGTAGATGAAAGAAAGGATGTCGGCCAGTGACCACGTGTCCTCATTTCCTTTGAAGGATTAAGCTCCTTGCCTGGGCAGAAGACAGCCAAGGTCAGCCTGAGCCTAGACACCTAGTGACCTGTGACACTGCAGACAGTGATAGATGTTGATGTCCACGCTCAGGTATCCGCAGGTGGCGGATTGAGAGTGGTCGGAGGTGAAGTGTAACTAGAGGTCACACACTCACGAGGGCACGGGCCAAAGGTCGGGAAAAATAGCTGAGGTCGTGGAGCTCTAGCGGAGCCAGTCTAGGGCCGAGGCCTCCCTCCTGTACGTGGCAAAGAGGTGATCCGTATGCCGCCATGCGCAGCCTCTGGACTGCTGGGGCCCTGGATGCCCGGATTTCGGCCTTGTCTTCGGAGAAGTGACGCACATGCAGCGTGCCACCGGAGGCTGTGGCCCAGCAGAGGGCAAAATCTTGAAAATGCGGGCTTCAGTTGACTTTGCCTGTGCTCTCCGTTGGCTGAGTGCCATCCTGTGTTTCCTAGCAGGAGAAGGCATTCGTGGAGAGAGGCGGATTCCCTGTGTGCAGGCAAAGCGTGTGCTGAGATGATGAGTCGCTGGAGACCGGGGTGGACTCTTCAGACCCAGGATAGGCCTCTGGCAGGTATGTGTCAATGTTTTCTGCCCTTCGCACTCAGCCAGGTATTTGCATACAACGTTACCAGTGGAATTAGTAGTCTCCGGAGAGGCTGTCACATGTCAGCAAGCTTCACCTGGCCAGGGTCCGCCGGTGATGTAGCTACCCCATCAGTCACTACTCTCTAGACCTTCCAGATAAACTACCAGATCTTGTCTGTCCATGGGCAACCAGTAGAGCCAGAGGCCTTCCCCCTTTGCTCTGTGGACTCTAGGCACTCTATCAGGCACTCCAAGCTGTGAAGTGACTCAGGGGGAGAAGGAAGAGATTTCAGAGAACGAACACATCCAGAGAGAGACAGAGAGAGGCATGAGATGCTGAGTGGGGATGCCTTGCGTAGTGATATCCTGAGGAAAGTGGGAAAGAGGTACCTGGCCTGCTCTGCCAATGCCCTGAAGCAGTCCGCACCAGGGGCTCCCTTGTGCCTGCGTAGCCTTTCCCAGGGTGTGCTCAAATCCTGTGGCCACTAGGTGTCATAGGTGACACTGGAGGGCCCTGTGTCATCTGCCTGGCGGGCCGGATCTCTGCCATTGGCTCAAGTCTTGTCAGCAGGCCCATCACAAGCTCCGCCCACACTTGCGGGGGGGGGACTGTCTCTATGGTGATGGCAAAGGAGTCTTAGCCCCGCCCACCTGGCCTTGACTTCACCTACCTGGCCCGCTGACCCTCACTCAGACCTCTGTGTTGCTCCAAATGAATGTCCGCCAGTGCCCGGGTGTCAGCATCTGGGATAAAGGATTCGGGACCTTGCCTGGGGCAGAAGGCAGCCTAGGTCAGCGGGTACCTGGAAGTCTACTGCCTCGTGACACTGCTGCCAGTGACAAATGGTGACTCCCACACTCACATATCGCCTGGTGGCAGAATGATAGTGATGGGCGGAGAAACATGCCTCCGGAGCACAGGTTCCATGGGGCACCAGCCAAAGCAAAGGCCAGGGCCGGTAGTGGACGTCGTGGAGCTGAATGGCGAGCCAGTGAAGGGCCCAAGGGTCCCTCCTGTATGTGGCGAACAGGTCATCCGTGTCCCCACGTCCATAAACCATGGGACTGCTGGGGCCCAGGCTGCCAGGATTTCGGCCTTGCCTTCGGAGCCCGGCCACATACGCGGCCTTGCAGCGGAGGCGGGGACATGTAGACAGCCAAAATTTGGAAAATGGCAGTGTTTCCTCGAGTTCCCTGGCATCGGCCTTTTTGAGCGGCTTGCTTTTTCTCCTGGTAGGAGAGGGCCCTGACGGAGAAAGGCAGGATTACGTGTGCAGGAAAGGTGTGTGCTGAGAGGGTGACGACGTTGAGACCATGTTGGGATCTTTAGTCCCAGGAGAGGCCCCGGCGGGTGTGGGTCAGTGTTCTCTACCCATCCCACTTGGCGGGGGGAGGTTTTCACCATACAAAGCAGCAGCGGAATTATTCGTCGCCGGAGGGGTTGCATCTGCCCACAAGCTCCACCTGGCCAGGGTCCGCCCCTACTGTATTGTCCATGTCAGTCAACAGAAGCTAAGACCTTCCAGAGAGACTACCTGCTCTTCTCTACCCACGGGGAAGCAGTACAGCCAGAAGCCTCCCCCGTTCCATCTCTAGGCTCTCTCTCAGGCCCCTCATACTTGTGATGTGTCTCAGGGGTAGAAGGAAGAGATTTCTCCGAATGAACACATACACAGAGGGGCCATAGATGCTGAGGAAGGGCGCCTTGCCTACCGATATCCTAGCGTAAGTGGAAAAGTGGTACCTGCCTGCTGGCCCCGTGTGTCGAACGTGTCCACATCAGGGGCTGCCTACTGTGAGGTGATTCCCTGGGTGCCCTGGATTTTGTGGCCCAAAAGAGAAGGGGCCGTCGTGTGTCCATGGGTAAAATGGAGGGCACTGCGGAAGTGGCCGCTTAGGCTGGACCTCTCCTATTGGCTCGGTGTTTGTGACCCGTCCCCGTGAGAAGTTCCGGCCAGCCTTGCGGTGGCTGTCTCCATGGTGATTGGGAAAGAAGCCTTAGGCCCCGCACTCAGCCGTCACCTGGCCTACCTGGCCTCTTTAGCCTCATCTAGACCGCTGTGTGGATGAAAGAATGAATGTCGGCCAATGACCACATGTCCTCGTTGCCTTTGAAGGATTAGGCTCCTTGCCTGGGCAGAAGACAGCCAAGGTCAGCCTGAGCCTAGACACCTAGTGACCTGTGACACTGCAGGCAGTGACAGATGTTGATTTTCATGCTCATGTATCCGCAGGTGGCGGATTCAGAGTGGTCGGAGAAGAAGTGTAAGTAGGGATGACACAGACACGAGGGCACGGGCCAAAGGTCAGGGAAAATAGCTGAGATCGTGGAGCTCTAGCGGAGCCAGTGTAGGGCCCAGGCCTCCCTCCTGTACGTGGCAAAGAGGTGATCCATATGCCGCCATGCGCAGACTCTGGACTGCTGGGGCCCTGGACGCCCGGATTGCAGCCTTGTCTTCGGAGAAGTGACACACATGCACTGTGCCAGCGGAGGCTGTGGAGCAGCAGAGGGCAAAATCTTGAAAATGGGGGCTTCAGTTGACTTTGCCTGTGCTCTCCTTTGGCTGAGTGCCATCGTGTGTTTCCTAGCAGGAGAAGGTATTCGTGGAGAGAGGCGGATTCCCTGTGTGCAGGCAAAGTGTGTGCTGAGATGATGAGTCGCTGGAGACCAGGGTGGACTCTTGAGACCCAGGATAGACCCCTGGCAGGTATGTGTCAATGTTTTCTGCCCATGGCACTCAGCCGGGTATTTGCATAGAATGTTCTCCGCGGAATTAGTAGTCTCCGGAGAGGCTGCTGCATGTCAGCAAGCTTCACCTGGCCAGGTCCGCCCGTGATGTAGCTCCCCAATCAATGGCTACTCTCTAGACCTTCTAGATAGACTAGCAGATCTTCTCTGCCCATGGGCAACCAGTAGAGCCAGAGGCCTTCCCCCTTTGCTCTTTCGTCTCTAGGCCCTCTGTCAGGCACTCCAAGGTGTGAAGTGACAAGGGGGAGAAGGAAGAGATTTCAGAGAACGAACACATCCAGAGAGAGACAGAGAGAGGCAAGAGATGCTGAGTGGGGATGCCTTGCGTAGTGATATCCTGAGGAAAGTGGGAAAGAGGTACCTGGCCTGCTGTGCCAATGCCCTGAAGCAGTCCGCACCAGGGGCTCCCTTGTGCCTGCGTAGCCTTTCCCAGGGTGTGCTCAAATCCTGTGGCCACTAGGTGTCATAGGTGACACTGGAGGGCCCTGTGTCATCTGCCTGGCGGGCCGGATCTCTGCCATTGGCTCAAGTCTTGTCAGCAGGCCCATCACAAGCTCCGGCCACTCTTGCGGGGGGGGACTGTCTCTATGGTGATGGCAAAGGAGTCTTAGCCCCGCCCACCTGGCCTTGACTTCACCTACCTGGCCCGCTGACCCTCACTCAGACCTCTGTGTTGCTCCAAATGAATGTCCGCCAGTGCCCGGGTGTCAGCATCTGGGATAAAGGATTCGGGACCTTGCCTGGGGCAGAAGGCAGCCTAGGTCAGCGGGTACCTGGAAGTCTACTGCCTCGTGACACTGCTGCCAGTGACAAATGGTGACTCCCACACTCACATATCGCCTGGTGGCAGAATGATAGTGATGGGCGGAGAAACATGGCTCCGGAGCACACGTTCCGTGGGGCACCAGCCAAAGCAAAGGCCAGGGCCGGTAGTGGACGTCGTGGAGCTGAATGGCGAGCCAGTGAAGGGCCCAAGGGTCCCTCCTGTATGTGGCGAACAGGTCATCCGTGTCCCCACGTCCATAAACCATGGGACTGCTGGGGCCCAGGCTGCCAGGATTTCGGCCTTGCCTTCGGAGCCCGGCCACATACGCGGCCTTGCAGCGGAGGCGGGGACATGTAGACAGCCAAAATTTGGAAAATGGCAGTGTTTCCTCGAGTTCCCTGGCATCGGCCTTTTTGAGCGGCTTGCTTTTTCTCCTGGTAGGAGAGGGCCCTGACGGAGAAAGGCAGGATTACGTGTGCAGGAAAGGTGTGTGCTGAGAGGGTGACGACGTTGAGACCATGTTGGGATCTTTAGTCCCAGGAGAGGCCCCTGGCGGGTGTGGGTCAGTGTTCTCTACCCATCCCACTTGGCGGGGGGAGGTTTTCACCATACAAAGCAGCAGCGGAATTATTCGTCGCCGGAGGGGTTGCATCTGCCCACAAGCTCCACCTGGCCAGGGTCCGCCCCTACTGTATTGTCCATGTCAGTCAACAGAAGCTAAGACCTTCCAGAGAGACTACCTGCTCTTCTCTACCCACGGGGAAGCAGTACAGCCAGAAGCCTCCCCCGTTCCATCTCTAGGCTCTCTCTCAGGCCCCTCATACTTGTGATGTGTCTCGGGGTAGAAGGAAGAGATTTCTCCGAATGAACACATACACAGAGGGGCCATAGATGCTGAGGAAGGGCACCTTGCCTACCGATATCCTAGCGTAAGTGGAAAAGTGGTACCTGCCTGCTGGCCCCGTGTGTCGAACGTGTCCACATCAGGGGCTGCCTACTGTGAGGTGATTCCCCGGGTGCCCTGGATTTTGTGGCCCAAAAGAGAAGGGGCCGTCGTGTGTCCATGGGTAAAATGGAGGGCACTGCGGAAGTGGCCGCTTAGGCTGGACCTCTCCTATTGGCTCGGTGTTTGTGACCCGTCCCCGTCAGAAGTTCCGGCCAGCCTTGCGGTGGCTGTCTCCATGGTGATTGGGAAAGAAGCCTTAGGCCCCGCACTCAGCCGTCACCTGGCCTACCTGGCCTCTTTAGCCTCATCTAGACCGCTGTGTGGATGAAAGAATGAATGTTGGCCAATGACCACATGTCCTCGTTGCCTTTGAAGGATTAGGCTCCTTGCCTGGGCAGAAGACAGCCAAGGTCAGCCTGAGCCTAGACACCTAGTGACCTGTGACACTGCAGGCAGTGACAGATGTTGATTTTCATGCTCATGTATCCGCAGGTGGCGGATTCAGAGTGGTCGGAGAAGAAGTGTAACTAGGGATGACACAGACACGAGGGCACGGGCCAAAGGTCAGGGAAAATAGCTGAGATCGTGGAGCTCTAGCGGAGCCAGTGTAGGGCCCAGGCCTCCCTCCTGTACGTGGCAAAGAGGTGATCCATATGCCGCCATGCGCAGACTCTGGACTGCTGGGGCCCTGGACGCCCGGATTGCGGCCTTGTCTTCGGAGAAGTGACTCACATGCACTGTGCCAGCGGAGGCTGTGGCCCAGCAGAGGGCAAAATCTTGAAAATGCGGGCTTCAGTTGACTTTGCCTGTGCTCTCCTTTGGCTGAGTGCCATCGTGTGTTTCCTAGCAGGAGAAGGCATTCGTGGAGAGAGGCGGATTCCATGTGTGCAGGCAAAGTGTGTGCTGAGATGATGAGTGGCTGGAGACCAGGGTGGACTCTTGAGACCCAGGATAGACCCCTGGCAGGTATGTGTCAATGTTTTCTGCCCATGGCACTCAGCCGGGTATTTGCATAGAATGTTCTCCGCGGAATTAGTAGTCTCCGGAGAGGCTGCTGCATGTCAGCAAGCTTCACCTGGCCAGGTCCGCCCGTGATGTAGCTCCCCAATCAATGGCTACTCTCTAGACCTTCCAGATAGACTAGCAGATCTTCTCTGCCCATGGGCAACCAGTAGAGCCAGAGGCCTTCCCCCTTTGCTCTTTCGTCTCTAGGCCCTCTGTCAGGCACTCCAAGGTGTGAAGTGACAAGGGGGAGAAGGAAGAGATTTCAGAGAACGAACACATCCAGAGAGAGACAGAGAGAGGCAAGAGATGCTGAGTGGGGATGCCTTGCGTAGTGATATCCTGAGGAAAGTGGGAAAGAGGTACCTGGCCTGCTGTGCCAATGCCCTGAAGCAGTCCGCACCAGGGGCTCCCTTGTGCCTGCGTAGCCTTTCCCAGGGTGTGCTCAAATCCTGTGGCCACTAGGTGTCATAGGTGACACTGGAGGGCCCTGTGTCATCTGCCTGGCGGGCCGGATCTCTGCCATTGGCTCAAGTCTTGTCAGCAGGCCCATCACAAGCTCCGGCCACTCTTGCGGGGGGGGGACTGTCTCTATGGTGATGGCAAAGGAGTCTTAGCCCCGCCCACCTGGCCTTGACTTCACCTACCTGGCCCGCTGACCCTCACTCAGACCTCTGTGTTGCTCCAAATGAATGTCCGCCAGTGCCCGGGTGTCAGCATCTGGGATAAAGGATTCGGGACCTTGCCTGGGGCAGAAGGCAGCCTAGGTCAGCGGGTACCTGGAAGTCTACTGCCTCGTGACACTGCTGCCAGTGACAAATGGTGACTCCCACACTCACATATCGCCTGGTGGCAGAATGATAGTGATGGGCGGAGAAACATGGCTCCGGAGCACACGTTCCGTGGGGCACCAGCCAAAGCAAAGGCCAGGGCCGGTAGTGGACGTCGTGGAGCTGAATGGCGAGCCAGTGAAGGGCCCAAGGGTCCCTCCTGTATGTGGCGAACAGGTCATCCGTGTCCCCACGTCCATAAACCATGGGACTGCTGGGGCCCAGGCTGCCAGGATTTCGGCCTTGCCTTCGGAGCCCGGCCACATACGCGGCCTTGCAGCGGAGGCGGGGACATGTAGACAGCCAAAATTTGGAAAATGGCAGTGTTTCCTCGAGTTCCCTGGCATCGGCCTTTTTGAGCGGCTTGCTTTTTCTCCTGGTAGGAGAGGGCCCTGACGGAGAAAGGCAGGATTACGTGTGCAGGAAAGGTGTGTGCTGAGAGGGTGACGACGTTGAGACCATGTTGGGATCTTTAGTCCCAGGAGAGGCCCCTGGCGGGTGTGGGTCAGTGTTGTCTACCCATCCCACTTGGCGGGGGGAGGTTTTCACCATACAAAGCAGCAGCGGAATTATTCGTCGCCGGAGGGGTTGCATCTGCCCACAAGCTCCACCTGGCCAGGGTCCGCCCCTACTGTATTGTCCATGTCAGTCAACAGAAGCTAAGACCTTCCAGAGAGACTACCTGCTCTTCTCTACCCACGGGGAAGCAGTACAGCCAGAAGCCTCCCCCGTTCCATCTCTAGGCTCTCTCTCAGGCCCCTCATACTTGTGATGTGTCTCGGGGTAGAAGGAAGAGATTTCTCCGAATGAACACATACACAGAGGGGCCATAGATGCTGAGGAAGGGCGCCTTGCCTACGGATATCCTAGCGTAAGTGGAAAAGTGGTACCTGCCTGCTGGCCCCGTGTGTCGAACGTGTCCACATCAGGGGCTGCCTACTGTGAGGTGATTCCCCGGGTGCCCTGGATTTTGTGGCCCAAAAGAGAAGGGGCCGTCGTGTGTCCATGGGTAAAATGGAGGGCACTGCGGAAGTGGCCGCTTAGGCTGGACCTCTCCTATTGGCTCGGTGTTTGTGACCCGTCCCCGTCAGAAGTTCCGGCCAGCTTTGCGGTGGCTGTCTCCATGGTGATTGGGAAAGAAGCCTTAGGCCCCGCACTCAGCCGTCACCTGGCCTACCTGGCCTCTTTAGCCTCATCTAGACCGCTGTGTGGATGAAAGAATGAATGTCGGCCAATGACCACATGTCCTCGTTGCCTTTGAAGGATTAGGCTCCTTGCCTGGGCAGAAGACAGCCAAGGTCAGCCTGAGCCTAGACACCTAGTGACCTGTGACAGTGCAGGCAGTGACAGATGTTGATTTTCATGCTCATGTATCCGCAGGTGGCGGATTCAGAGTGGTCAGAGAAGAAGTGTAACTAGGGATGACACAGACACGAGGGCACGGGCCAAAGGTCAGGGAAAATAGCTGAGATCGTGGAGCTCTAGCGGAGCCAGTGTAGGGCCCAGGCCTCCCTCCTGTACGTGGCAAAGAGGTGATCCATATGCCGCCATGCGCAGACTCTGGACTGCTGGGGCCCTGGACGCCCGGATTGCGGCCTTGTCTTCGGAGAAGTGACACACATGCACTGTGCCAGCGGAGGCTGTGGCCCAGCAGAGGGCAAAATCTTGAAAATGCGGGCTTCAGTTGACTTTGCCTGTGCTCTCCTTTGGCTGAGTGCCATCGTGTGTTTCCTAGCAGGAGAAGGCATTCGTGGAGAGAGGCGGATTCCATGTGTGCAGGCAAAGTGTGTGCTGAGATGATGAGTGGCTGGAGACCAGGGTGGACTCTTGAGACCCAGGATAGACCCCTGGCAGGTATGTGTCAATGTTTTCTGCCCATGGCACTCAGCCGGGTATTTGCATAGAATGTTCTCCGCGGAATTAGTAGTCTCCGGAGAGGCTGCTGCATGTCAGCAAGCTTCACCTGGCCAGGTCCGCCCGTGATGTAGCTCCCCAATCAATGGCTACTCTCTAGACCTTCCAGATAGACTAGCAGATCTTCTCTGCCCATGGGCAACCAGTAGAGCCAGAGGCCTTCCCCCTTTGCTCTTTCGTCTCTAGGCCCTCTGTCAGGCACTCCAAGGTGTGAAGTGACAAGGGGGAGAAGGAAGAGATTTCAGAGAACGAACACATCCAGAGAGAGACAGAGAGAGGCAAGAGATGCTGAGTGGGGATGCCTTGCGTAGTGATATCCTGAGGAAAGTGGGAAAGAGGTACCTGGCCTGCTGTGCCAATGCCCTGAAGCAGTCCGCACCAGGGGCTCCCTTGTGCCTGCGTAGCCTTTCCCAGGGTGTGCTCAAATCCTGTGGCCACTAGGTGTCATAGGTCACACTGGAGGACCCTGTGTCATCTGCCTGGCGGGCCGGATCTCTGCCATTGGCTCAAGTCTTGTCAGCAGGCCCATCACAAGCTCCGCCCACTCTTGCGGGGGGGGACTGTCTCTATGGTGATGGCAAAGGAGTCTTAGCCCCGCCCACCTGGCCTTGACTTCACCTACCTGGCCCGCTGACCCTCACTCAGACCTCTGTGTTGCTCCAAATGAATGTCCGCCAGTGCCCGGGTGTCAGCATCTGGGATAAAGGATTCGGGACCTTGCCTGGGGCAGAAGGCAGCCTAGGTCAGCGGGTACCTGGAAGTCTACTGCCTCGTGACACTGCTGCCAGTGACAAATGGTGACTCCCACACTCACATATCGCCTGGTGGCAGAATGATAGTGATGGGCGGAGAAACATGCCTCCGGAGCACAGGTTCCATGGGGCACCAGCCAAAGCAAAGGCCAGGGCCGGTAGTGGACGTCGTGGAGCTGAATGGCGAGCCAGTGAAGGGCCCAAGGGTCCCTCCTGTATGTGGCGAACAGGTCATCTGTGTCCCCACGTCCATAAACCATGGGACTGCTGGGGCCCAGGCTGCCAGGATTTCGGCCTTGCCTTCGGAGCCCGGCCACATACGCGGCCTTGCAGCGGAGGCGGGGACATGTAGACAGCCAAAATTTGGAAAATGGCAGTGTTTCCTCGAGTTCCCTGGCATCGGCCTTTTTGAGCGGCTTGCTTTTTCTCCTGGTAGGAGAGGGCCCTGACGGAGAAAGGCAGGATTACGTGTGCAGGAAAGGTGTGTGCTGAGAGGGTGACGACGTTGAGACCATGTTGGGATCTTTAGTCCCAGGAGAGGCCCCTGGCGGGTGTGGGTCAGTGTTCTCTACCCATCCCACTTGGCGGGGGGAGGTTTTCACCATACAAAGCAGCAGCGGAATTATTCGTCGCCGGAGGGGTTGCATCTGCCCACAAGCTCCACCTGGCCAGGGTCCGCCCCTACTGTATTGTCCATGTCAGTCAACAGAAGCTAAGACCTTCCAGAGAGACTACCTGCTCTTCTCTACCCACGGGGAAGCAGTACAGCCAGAAGCCTCCCCCGTTCCATCTCTAGGCTCTCTCTCAGGCCCCTCATACTTGTGATGTGTCTCAGGGGTAGAAGGAAGAGATTTCTCCGAATGAACACATACACAGAGGGGCCATAGATGCTGAGGAAGGGCACCTTGCCTACCGATATCCTAGCGTAAGTGGAAAAGTGGTACCTGCCTGCTGGCCCCGTGTGTCGAACGTGTCCACATCAGGGGCTGCCTACTGTGAGGTGATTCCCCGGGTGCCCTGGATTTTGTGGCCCAAAAGAGAAGGGGCCGTCGTGTGTCCATGGGTAAAATGGAGGGCACTGCGGAAGTGGCCGCTTAGGCTGGACCTCTCCTATTGGCTCGGTGTTTGTGACCCGTCCCCGTCAGAAGTTCCGGCCAGCCTTGCGGTGGCTGTCTCCATGGTGATTGGGAAAGAAGCCTTAGGCCCCGCACTCAGCCGTCACCTGGCCTACCTGGCCTCTTTAGCCTCATCTAGACCGCTGTGTGGATGAAAGAATGAATGTTGGCCAATGACCACATGTCCTCGTTGCCTTTGAAGGATTAGGCTCCTTGCCTGGGCAGAAGACAGCCAAGGTCAGCCTGAGCCTAGACACCTAGTGACCTGTGACACTGCAGGCAGTGACAGATGTTGATTTTCATGCTCATGTATCCGCAGGTGGCGGATTCAGAGTGGTCGGAGAAGAAGTGTAACTAGGGATGACACAGACACGAGGGCACGGGCCAAAGGTCAGGGAAAATAGCTGAGATCGTGGAGCTCTAGCGGAGCCAGTGTAGGGCCCAGGCCTCCCTCCTGTACGTGGCAAAGAGGTGATCCATATGCCGCCATGCGCAGACTCTGGACTGCTGGGGCCCTGGACGCCCGGATTGCGGCCTTGTCTTCGGAGAAGTGACTCACATGCACTGTGCCAGCGGAGGCTGTGGCCCAGCAGAGGGCAAAATCTTGAAAATGCGGGCTTCAGTTGACTTTGCCTGTGCTCTCCTTTGGCTGAGTGCCATCGTGTGTTTCCTAGCAGGAGAAGGCATTCGTGGAGAGAGGCGGATTCCATGTGTGCAGGCAAAGTGTGTGCTGAGATGATGAGTGGCTGGAGACCAGGGTGGACTCTTGAGACCCAGGATAGACCCCTGGCAGGTATGTGTCAATGTTTTCTGCCCATGGCACTCAGCCGGGTATTTGCATAGAATGTTCTCCGCGGAATTAGTAGTCTCCGGAGAGGCTGCTGCATGTCAGCAAGCTTCACCTGGCCAGGTCCGCCCGTGATGTAGCTCCCCAATCAATGGCTACTCTCTAGACCTTCCAGATAGACTAGCAGATCTTCTCTGCCCATGGGCAACCAGTAGAGCCAGAGGCCTTCCCCCTTTGCTCTTTCGTCTCTAGGCCCTCTGTCAGGCACTCCAAGGTGTGAAGTGACAAGGGGGAGAAGGAAGAGATTTCAGAGAACGAACACATCCAGAGAGAGACAGAGAGAGGCAAGAGATGCTGAGTGGGGATGCCTTGCGTAGTGATATCCTGAGGAAAGTGGGAAAGAGGTACCTGGCCTGCTGTGCCAATGCCCTGAAGCAGTCCGCACCAGGGGCTCCCTTGTGCCTGCGTAGCCTTTCCCAGGGTGTGCTCAAATCCTGTGGCCACTAGGTGTCATAGGTGACACTGGAGGGCCCTGTGTCATCTGCCTGGCGGGCCGGATCTCTGCCATTGGCTCAAGTCTTGTCAGCAGGCCCATCACAAGCTCCGGCCACTCTTGCGGGGGGGGGACTGTCTCTATGGTGATGGCAAAGGAGTCTTAGCCCCGCCCACCTGGCCTTGACTTCACCTACCTGGCCCGCTGACCCTCACTCAGACCTCTGTGTTGCTCCAAATGAATGTCCGCCAGTGCCCGGGTGTCAGCATCTGGGATAAAGGATTCGGGACCTTGCCTGGGGCAGAAGGCAGCCTAGGTCAGCGGGTACCTGGAAGTCTACTGCCTCGTGACACTGCTGCCAGTGACAAATGGTGACTCCCACACTCACATATCGCCTGGTGGCAGAATGATAGTGATGGGCGGAGAAACATGGCTCCGGAGCACACGTTCCGTGGGGCACCAGCCAAAGCAAAGGCCAGGGCCGGTAGTGGACGTCGTGGAGCTGAATGGCGAGCCAGTGAAGGGCCCAAGGGTCCCTCCTGTATGTGGCGAACAGGTCATCCGTGTCCCCACGTCCATAAACCATGGGACTGCTGGGGCCCAGGCTGCCAGGATTTCGGCCTTGCCTTCGGAGCCCGGCCACATACGCGGCCTTGCAGCGGAGGCGGGGACATGTAGACAGCCAAAATTTGGAAAATGGCAGTGTTTCCTCGAGTTCCCTGGCATCGGCCTTTTTGAGCGGCTTGCTTTTTCTCCTGGTAGGAGAGGGCCCTGACGGAGAAAGGCAGGATTACGTGTGCAGGAAAGGTGTGTGCTGAGAGGGTGACGACGTTGAGACCATGTTGGGATCTTTAGTCCCAGGAGAGGCCCCTGGCGGGTGTGGGTCAGTGTTGTCTACCCATCCCACTTGGCGGGGGGAGGTTTTCACCATACAAAGCAGCAGCGGAATTATTCGTCGCCGGAGGGGTTGCATCTGCCCACAAGCTCCACCTGGCCAGGGTCCGCCCCTACTGTATTGTCCATGTCAGTCAACAGAAGCTAAGACCTTCCAGAGAGACTACCTGCTCTTCTCTACCCACGGGGAAGCAGTACAGCCAGAAGCCTCCCCCGTTCCATCTCTAGGCTCTCTCTCAGGCCCCTCATACTTGTGATGTGTCTCGGGGTAGAAGGAAGAGATTTCTCCGAATGAACACATACACAGAGGGGCCATAGATGCTGAGGAAGGGCGCCTTGCCTACGGATATCCTAGCGTAAGTGGAAAAGTGGTACCTCCCTGCTGGCCCCGTGTGTCGAACGTGTCCACATCAGGGGCTGCCTACTGTGAGGTGATTCCCCGGGTGCCCTGGATTTTGTGGCCCAAAAGAGAAGGGGCCGTCGTGTGTCCATGGGTAAAATGGAGGGCACTGCGGAAGTGGCCGCTTAGGCTGGACCTCTCCTATTGGCTCGGTGTTTGTGACCCGTCCCCGTCAGAAGTTCCGGCCAGCTTTGCGGTGGCTGTCTCCATGGTGATTGGGAAAGAAGCCTTAGGCCCCGCACTCAGCCGTCACCTGGCCTACCTGGCCTCTTTAGCCTCATCTAGACCGCTGTGTGGATGAAAGAATGAATGTCGGCCAATGACCACATGTCCTCGTTGCCTTTGAAGGATTAGGCTCCTTGCCTGGGCAGAAGACAGCCAAGGTCAGCCTGAGCCTAGACACCTAGTGACCTGTGACAGTGCAGGCAGTGACAGATGTTGATTTTCATGCTCATGTATCCGCAGGTGGCGGATTCAGAGTGGTCAGAGAAGAAGTGTAACTAGGGATGACACAGACACGAGGGCACGGGCCAAAGGTCAGGGAAAATAGCTGAGATCGTGGAGCTCTAGCGGAGCCAGTGTAGGGCCCAGGCCTCCCTCCTGTACGTGGCAAAGAGGTGATCCATATGCCGCCATGCGCAGACTCTGGACTGCTGGGGCCCTGGACGCCCGGATTGCGGCCTTGTCTTCGGAGAAGTGACACACATGCACTGTGCCAGCGGAGGCTGTGGCCCAGCAGAGGGCAAAATCTTGAAAATGCGGGCTTCAGTTGACTTTGCCTGTGCTCTCCTTTGGCTGAGTGCCATCGTGTGTTTCCTAGCAGGAGAAGGTATTCGTGGAGAGAGGCGGATTCCATGTGTGCAGGCAAAGTGTGTGCTGAGATGATGAGTGGCTGGAGACCAGGGTGGACTCTTCAGACCCAGGATAGACCCCTGGCAGGTATGTGTCAATGTTTCTGCCCATGGCACTCAGCCGGGTATTTGCATAGAATGTTCTCCGCGGAATTAGTAGTCTCCGGAGAGGCTGCTGCATGTCAGCAAGCTTCACCTGGCCAGGTCCGCCCGTGATGTAGCTCCCCAATCAATGGCTACTCTCTAGACCTTCCAGATAGACTAGCAGATCTTCTCTGCCCATGGGCAACCAGTAGAGCCAGAGGCCTTCCCCCTTTGCTCTTTCGTCTCTAGGCCCTCTGTCAGGCACTCCAAGGTGTGAAGTGACAAGGGGGAGAAGGAAGAGATTTCAGAGAACGAACACATCCAGAGAGAGACAGAGAGAGGCAAGAGATGCTGAGTGGGGATGCCTTGCGTAGTGATATCCTGAGGAAAGTGGGAAAGAGGTACCTGGCCTGCTGTGCCAATGCCCTGAAGCAGTCCGCACCAGGGGCTCCCTTGTGCCTGCGTAGCCTTTCCCAGGGTGTGCTCAAATCCTGTGGCCACTAGGTGTCATAGGTCACACTGGAGGGCCCTGTGTCATCTGCCTGGCGGGCCGGATCTCTGCCATTGGCTCAAGTCTTGTCAGCAGGCCCATCACAAGCTCCGGCCACTCTTGCGGGGGGGGACTGTCTCTATGGTGATGGCAAAGGAGTCTTAGCCCCGCCCACCTGGCCTTGACTTCACCTACCTGGCCCGCTGACCCTCACTCAGACCTCTGTGTTGCTCCAAATGAATGTCCGCCAGTGCCCGGGTGTCAGCATCTGGGATAAAGGATTCGGGACCTTGCCTGGGGCAGAAGGCAGCCTAGGTCAGCGGGTACCTGGAAGTCTACTGCCTCGTGACACTGCTGCCAGTGACAAATGGTGACTCCCACACTCACATATCGCCTGGTGGCAGAATGATAGTGATGGGCGGAGAAACATGGCTCCGGAGCACACGTTCCGTGGGGCACCAGCCAAAGCAAAGGCCAGGGCCGGTAGTGGACGTCGTGGAGCTGAATGGCGAGCCAGTGAAGGGCCCAAGGGTCCCTCCTGTATGTGGCGAACAGGTCATCCGTGTCCCCACGTCCATAAACCATGGGACTGCTGGGGCCCAGGCTGCCAGGATTTCGGCCTTGCCTTCGGAGCCCGGCCACATACGCGGCCTTGCAGCGGAGGCGGGGACATGTAGACAGCCAAAATTTGGAAAATGGCAGTGTTTCCTCGAGTTCCCTGGCATCGGCCTTTTTGAGCGGCTTGCTTTTTCTCCTGGTAGGAGAGGGCCCTGACGGAGAAAGGCAGGATTACGTGTGCAGGAAAGGTGTGTGCTGAGAGGGTGACGACGTTGAGACCATGTTGGGATCTTTAGTCCCAGGAGAGGCCCCTGGCGGGTGTGGGTCAGTGTTCTCTACCCATCCCACTTGGCGGGGGGAGGTTTTCACCATACAAAGCAGCAGCGGAATTATTCGTCGCCGGAGGGGTTGCATCTGCCCACAAGCTCCACCTGGCCAGGGTCCGCCCCTACTGTATTGTCCATGTCAGTCAACAGAAGCTAAGACCTTCCAGAGAGACTACCTGCTCTTCTCTACCCACGGGGAAGCAGTACAGCCAGAAGCCTCCCCCGTTCCATCTCTAGGCTCTCTCTCAGGCCCCTCATACTTGTGATGTGTCTCGGGGTAGAAGGAAGAGATTTCTCCGAATGAACACATACACAGAGGGGCCATAGATGCTGAGGAAGGGCGCCTTGCCTACGGATATCCTAGCGTAAGTGGAAAAGTGGTACCTGCCTGCTGGCCCCGTGTGTCGAACGTGTCCACATCAGGGGCTGCCTACTGTGAGGTGATTCCCCGGGTGCCCTGGATTTTGTGGCCCAAAAGAGAAGGGGCCGTCGTGTGTCCATGGGTAAAATGGAGGGCACTGCGGAAGTGGCCGCTTAGGCTGGACCTCTCCTATTGGCTCGGTGTTTGTGACCCGTCCCCGTCAGAAGTTCCGGCCAGCCTTGCGGTGGCTGTCTCCATGGTGATTGGGAAAGAAGCCTTAGGCCCCGCACTCAGCCGTCACCTGGCCTACCTGGCCTCTTTAGCCTCATCTAGACCGCTGTGTGGATGAAAGAATGAATGTCGGCCAATGACCACATGTCCTCGTTGCCTTTGAAGGATTAGGCTCCTTGCCTGGGCAGAAGACAGCCAAGGTCAGCCTGAGCCTAGACACCTAGTGACCTGTGACAGTGCAGGCAGTGACAGATGTTGATTTTCATGCTCATGTATCCGCAGGTGGCGGATTCAGAGTGGTCAGAGAAGAAGTGTAACTAGGGATGACACAGACACGAGGGCACGGGCCAAAGGTCAGGGAAAATAGCTGAGATCGTGGAGCTCTAGCGGAGCCAGTGTAGGGCCCAGGCCTCCCTCCTGTACGTGGCAAAGAGGTGATCCATATGCCGCCATGCGCAGACTCTGGACTGCTGGGGCCCTGGACGCCCGGATTGCGGCCTTGTCTTCGGAGAAGTGACACACATGCACTGTGCCAGCGGAGGCTGTGGCCCAGCAGAGGGCAAAATCTTGAAAATGCGGGCTTCAGTTGACTTTGCCTGTGCTCTCCTTTGGCTGAGTGCCATCGTGTGTTTCCTAGCAGGAGAAGGTATTCGTGGAGAGAGGCGGATTCCATGTGTGCAGGCAAAGTGTGTGCTGAGATGATGAGTGGCTGGAGACCAGGGTGGACTCTTGAGACCCAGGATAGACCCCTGGCAGGTATGTGTCAATGTTTCTGCCCATGGCACTCAGCCGGGTATTTGCATAGAATGTTCTCCGCGGAATTAGTAGTCTCCGGAGAGGCTGCTGCATGTCAGCAAGCTTCACCTGGCCAGGTCCGCCCGTGATGTAGCTCCCCAATCAATGGCTACTCTCTAGACCTTCCAGATAGACTAGCAGATCTTCTCTGCCCATGGGCAACCAGTAGAGCCAGAGGCCTTCCCCCTTTGCTCTTTCGTCTCTAGGCCCTCTGTCAGGCACTCCAAGGTGTGAAGTGACAAGGGGGAGAAGGAAGAGATTTCAGAGAACGAACACATCCAGAGAGAGACAGAGAGAGGCAAGAGATGCTGAGTGGGGATGCCTTGCGTAGTGATATCCTGAGGAAAGTGGGAAAGAGGTACCTGGCCTGCTGTGCCAATGCCCTGAAGCAGTCCGCACCAGGGGCTCCCTTGTGCCTGCGTAGCCTTTCCCAGGGTGTGCTCAAATCCTGTGGCCACTAGGTGTCATAGGTCACACTGGAGGGCCCTGTGTCATCTGCCTGGCGGGCCGGATCTCTGCCATTGGCTCAAGTCTTGTCAGCAGGCCCATCACAAGCTCCGCCCACTCTTGCGGGGGGGGACTGTCTCTATGGTGATGGCAAAGGAGTCTTAGCCCCGCCCACCTGGCCTTGACTTCACCTACCTGGCCCGCTGACCCTCACTCAGACCTCTGTGTTGCTCCAAATGAATGTCCGCCAGTGCCGGGGTGTCAGCATCTGGGATAAAGGATTCGGGACCTTGCCTGGGGCAGAAGGCAGCCTAGGTCAGCGGGTACCTGGAAGTCTACTGCCTCGTGACACTGCTGCCAGTGACAAATGGTGACTCCCACACTCACATATCGCCTGGTGGCAGAATGATAGTGATGGGCGGAGAAACATGGCTCCGGAGCACACGTTCCGTGGGGCACCAGCCAAAGCAAAGGCCAGGGCCGGTAGTGGACGTCGTGGAGCTGAATGGCGAGCCAGTGAAGGGCCCAAGGGTCCCTCCTGTATGTGGCGAACAGGTCATCCGTGTCCCCACGTCCATAAACCATGGGACTGCTGGGGCCCAGGCTGCCAGGATTTCGGCCTTGCCTTCGGAGCCCGGCCACATACGCGGCCTTGCAGCGGAGGCGGGGACATGTAGACAGCCAAAATTTGGAAAATGGCAGTGTTTCCTCGAGTTCCCTGGCATCGGCCTTTTTGAGCGGCTTGCTTTTTCTCCTGGTAGGAGAGGGCCCTGACGGAGAAAGGCAGGATTACGTGTGCAGGAAAGGTGTGTGCTGAGAGGGTGACGACGTTGAGACCATGTTGGGATCTTTAGTCCCAGGAGAGGCCCCTGGCGGGTGTGGGTCAGTGTTCTCTACCCATCCCACTTGGCGGGGGGAGGTTTTCACCATACAAAGCAGCAGCGGAATTATTCGTCGCCGGAGGGGTTGCATCTGCCCACAAGCTCCACCTGGCCAGGGTCCGCCCCTACTGTATTGTCCATGTCAGTCAACAGAAGCTAAGACCTTCCAGAGAGACTACCTGCTCTTCTCTACCCACGGGGAAGCAGTACAGCCAGAAGCCTCCCCCGTTCCATCTCTAGGCTCTCTCTCAGGCCCCTCATACTTGTGATGTGTCTCAGGGGTAGAAGGAAGAGATTTCTCCGAATGAACACATACACAGAGGGGCCATAGATGCTGAGGAAGGGCACCTTGCCTACCGATATCCTAGCGTAAGTGGAAAAGTGGTACCTGCCTGCTGGCCCCGTGTGTCGAACGTGTCCACATCAGGGGCTGCCTACTGTGAGGTGATTCCCCGGGTGCCCTGGATTTTGTGGCCCAAAAGAGAAGGGGCCGTCGTGTGTCCATGGGTAAAATGGAGGGCACTGCGGAAGTGGCCGCTTAGGCTGGACCTCTCCTATTGGCTCGGTGTTTGTGACCCGTCCCCGTCAGAAGTTCCGGCCAGCCTTGCGGTGGCTGTCTCCATGGTGATTGGGAAAGAAGCCTTAGGCCCCGCACTCAGCCGTCACCTGGCCTACCTGGCCTCTTTAGCCTCATCTAGACCGCTGTGTGGATGAAAGAATGAATGTCGGCCAATGACCACATGTCCTCGTTGCCTTTGAAGGATTAGGCTCCTTGCCTGGGCAGAAGACAGCCAAGGTCAGCCTGAGCCTAGACACCTAGTGACCTGTGACAGTGCAGGCAGTGACAGATGTTGATTTTCATGCTCATGTATCCGCAGGTGGCGGATTCAGAGTGGTCGGAGAAGAAGTGTAAGTAGGGATGACACAGACACGAGGGCACGGGCCAAAGGTCAGGGAAAATAGCTGAGATCGTGGAGCTCTAGCGGAGCCAGTGTAGGGCCCAGGCCTCCCTCCTGTACGTGGCAAAGAGGTGATCCATATGCCGCCATGCGCAGACTCTGGACTGCTGGGGCCCTGGACGCCCGGATTGCGGCCTTGTCTTCGGAGAAGTGACTCACATGCACTGTGCCAGCGGAGGCTGTGGAGCAGCAGAGGGCAAAATCTTGATAATGGGGGCTTCAGTTGACTTTGCCTGTGCTCTCCTTTGGCTGAGTGCCATCGTGTGTTTCCTAGCAGGAGAAGGCATTCGTGGAGAGAGGCGGATTCCCTGTGTGCAGGCAAAGTGTGTGCTGAGATGATGAGTGGCTGGAGACCAGGGTGGACTCTTGAGACCCAGGATAGACCCCTGGCAGGTATGTGTCAATGTTTTCTGCCCATGGCACTCAGCCGGGTATTTGCATAGAATGTTCTCCGCGGAATTAGTAGTCTCCGGAGAGGCTGCTGCATGTCAGCAAGCTTCACCTGGCCAGGTCCGCCCGTGATGTAGCTCCCCAATCAATGGCTACTCTCTAGACCTTCCAGATAGACTAGCAGATCTTCTCTGCCCATGGGCAACCAGTAGAGCCAGAGGCCTTCCCCCTTTGCTCTTTCGTCTCTAGGCCCTCTGTCAGGCACTCCAAGGTGTGAAGTGACAAGGGGGAGAAGGAAGAGATTTCAGAGAACGAACACATCCAGAGAGAGACAGAGAGAGGCAAGAGATGCTGAGTGGGGATGCCTTGCGTAGTGATATCCTGAGGAAAGTGGGAAAGAGGTACCTGGCCTGCTGTGCCAATGCCCTGAAGCAGTCCGCACCAGGGGCTCCCTTGTGCCTGCGTAGCCTTTCCCAGGGTGTGCTCAAATCCTGTGGCCACTAGGTGTCATAGGTCACACTGGAGGGCCCTGTGTCATCTGCCTGGCGGGCCGGATCTCTGCCATTGGCTCAAGTCTTGTCAGTAGGCCCATCACAAGCTCCGCCCACTCTTGCGGGGGGGGACTGTCTCTATGGTGATGGCAAAGGAGTCTTAGCCCCGCCCACCTGGCCTTGACTTCACCTACCTGGCCCGCTGACCCTCACTCAGACCTCTGTGTTGCTCCAAATGAATGTCCGCCAGTGCCCGGGTGTCAGCATCTGGGATAAAGGATTCGGGACATTGCCTGGGGCAGAAGGCAGCCTAGGTCAGCGGGTACCTGGAAGTCTACTGCCTCGTGACACTGCTGCCAGTGACAAATGGTGACTCCCACACTCACATATCGCCTGGTGGCAGAATGATAGTGATGGGCGGAGAAACATGGCTCCGGAGCACACGTTCCGTGGGGCACCAGCCAAAGCAAAGGCCAGGGCCGGTAGTGGACGTCGTGGAGCTGAATGGCGAGCCAGTGAAGGGCCCAAGGGTCCCTCCTGTATGTGGCGAACAGGTCATCCGTGTCCCCACGTCCATAAACCATGGGACTGCTGGGGCCCAGGCTGCCAGGATTTCGGCCTTGCCTTCGGAGCCCGGCCACATACGCGGCCTTGCAGCGGAGGCGGGGACATGTAGACAGCCAAAATTTGGAAAATGGCAGTGTTTCCTCGAGTTCCCTGGCATCGGCCTTTTTGAGCGGCTTGCTTTTTCTCCTGGTAGGAGAGGGCCCTGACGGAGAAAGGCAGGATTACGTGTGCAGGAAAGGTGTGTGCTGAGAGGGTGACGACGTTGAGACCATGTTGGGATCTTTAGTCCCAGGAGAGGCCCCTGGCGGGTGTGGGTCAGTGTTCTCTACCCATCCCACTTGGCGGGGGGAGGTTTTCACCATACAAAGCAGCAGCGGAATTATTCGTCGCCGGAGGGGTTGCATCTGCCCACAAGCTCCACCTGGCCAGGGTCCGCCCCTACTGTATTGTCCATGTCAGTCAACAGAAGCTAAGACCTTCCAGAGAGACTACCTGCTCTTCTCTACCCACGGGGAAGCAGTACAGCCAGAAGCCTCCCCCGTTCCATCTCTAGGCTCTCTCTCAGGCCCCTCATACTTGTGATGTGTCTCGGGGTAGAAGGAAGAGATTTCTCCGAATGAACACATACACAGAGGGGCCATAGATGCTGAGGAAGGGCGCCTTGCCTACTGATATCCTAGCGTAAGTGGAAAAGTGGTACCTGCCTGCTGGCCCCGTGTGTCGAACGTGTCCACATCAGGGGCTGCCTACTGTGAGGTGATTCCCCGGGTGCCCTGGATTTTGTGGCCCAAAAGAGAAGGGGCCGTCGTGTGTCCATGGGTAAAATGGAGGGCACTGCGGAAGTGGCCGCTTAGGCTGGACCTCTCCTATTGGCTCGGTGTTTGTGACCCGTCCCCGTCAGAATTCCGGCCAGCCTTGCGGTGGCTGTCTCCATGGTGATTGGGAAAGAAGCCTTAGGCCCCGCACTCAGCGGTCACCTGGCCTACCTGGCCTCTTTAGCCTCATCTAGACCGCTGTGTGGATGAAAGAATGAATGTCGGCCAATGACCACATGTCCTCGTTGCCTTTGAAGGATTAGGCTCCTTGCCTGGGCAGAAGACAGCCAAGGTCAGCCTGAGCCTAGACACCTAGTGACCTGTGACACTGCAGGCAGTGACAGATGTTGATTTTCATGCTCATGTATCCGCAGGTGGCGGATTCAGAGTGGTCAGAGAAGAAGTGTAACTAGGGATGACACAGACACGAGGGCACGGGCCAAAGGTCAGGGAAAATAGCTGAGATCGTGGAGCTCTAGCGGAGCCAGTGTAGGGCCCAGGCCTCCCTCCTGTACGTGGCAAAGAGGTGATCCATATGCCGCCATGCGCAGACTCTGGACTGCTGGGGCCCTGGACGCCCGGATTGCGGCCTTGTCTTCGGAGAAGTGACACACATGCACTGTGCCAGCGGAGGCTGTGGCCCAGCAGAGGGCAAAATCTTGAAAATGCGGGCTTCAGTTGACTTTGCCTGTGCTCTCCTTTGGCTGAGTGCCATCGTGTGTTTCCTAGCAGGAGAAGGTATTCGTGGAGAGAGGCGGATTCCATGTGTGCAGGCAAAGTGTGTGCTGAGATGATGAGTGGCTGGAGACCAGGGTGGACTCTTCAGACCCAGGATAAACCTCTGGCAGGTATGTGTCAATGTTTCTGCCCATGGCACTCAGCCGGGTATTTGCATAGAATGTTCTCCGCGGAATTAGTAGTCTCCGGAGAGGCTGCTGCATGTCAGCAAGCTTCACCTGGCCAGGTCCGCCCGTGATGTAGCTCCCCAATCAATGGCTACTCTCTAGACCTTCCAGATAGACTAGCAGATCTTCTCTGCCCATGGGCAACCAGTAGAGCCAGAGGCCTTCCCCCTTTGCTCTTTCGTCTCTAGGCCCTCTGTCAGGCACTCCAAGGTGTGAAGTGACAAGGGGGAGAAGGAAGAGATTTCAGAGAACGAACACATCCAGAGAGAGACAGAGAGAGGCAAGAGATGCTGAGTGGGGATGCCTTGCGTAGTGATATCCTGAGGAAAGTGGGAAAGAGGTACCTGGCCTGCTGTGCCAATGCCCTGAAGCAGTCCGCACCAGGGGCTCCCTTGTGCCTGCGTAGCCTTTCCCAGGGTGTGCTCAAATCCTGTGGCCACTAGGTGTCATAGGTGACACTGGAGGGCCCTGTGTCATCTGCCTGGCGGGCCGGATCTCTGCCATTGGCTCAAGTCTTGTCAGCAGGCCCATCACAAGCTCCGCCCACTCTTGCGGGGGGGGACTGTCTCTATGGTGATGGCAAAGGAGTCTTAGCCCCACCCACCTGGCCTTGACTTCACCTACCTGGCCCGCTGACCCTCACTCAGACCTCTGTGTTGCTCCAAATGAATGTCCGCCAGTGCCCGGGTGTCAGCATCTGGGATAAAGGATTCGGGACCTTGCCTGGGGCAGAAGGCAGCCTAGGTCAGCGGGTACCTCTAAGTCTACTGCCTTGTGACACTGCTGCCAGTGACAAATGGTGACTCCCACACTCACATATCGCCTGGTGGCAGAATGATAGTGATGGGCGGAGAAACATGGCTCCGGAGCACACGTTCCGTGGGGCACCAGCCAAAGCAAAGGCCAGGGCCGGTAGTGGACGTCGTGGAGCTGAATGGCGAGCCAGTGAAGGGCCCAAGGGTCCCTCCTGTATGTGGCGAACAGGTCATCCGTGTCCCCACGTCCATAAACCATGGGACTGCTGGGGCCCAGGCTGCCAGGATTTCGGCCTTGCCTTCGGAGCCCGGCCACATACGCGGCCTTGCAGCGGAGGCGGGGACGTGTAGACAGCCAAAATTTGGAAAATGGCAGTGTTTCCTCGAGTTCCCTGGCATCGGCCTTTTTGAGCGGCTTGCTTTTTCTCCTGGTAGGAGAGGGCCCTGACGGAGAAAGGCAGGATTACGTGTGCAGGAAAGGTGTGTGCTGAGAGGGTGACGACGTTGAGACCATGTTGGGATCTTTAGTCCCAGGAGAGGCCCCTGGCGGGTGTGGGTCAGTGTTGTCTACCCATCCCACTTGGCGGGGGGAGGTTTTCACCATACAAAGCAGCAGCGGAATTATTCGTCGCCGGAGGGGTTGCATCTGCCCACAAGCTCCACCTGGCCAGGGTCCGCCCCTACTGTATTGTCCATGTCAGTCAACAGAAGCTAAGACCTTCCAGAGAGACTACCTGCTCTTCTCTACCCACGGGGAAGCAGTACAGCCAGAAGCCTCCCCCGTTCCATCTCTAGGCTCTCTCTCAGGCCCCTCATACTTGTGATGTGTCTCAGGGGTAGAAGGAAGAGATTTCTCCGAATGAACACATACACAGAGGGGCCATAGATGCTGAGGAAGGGCGCCTTGCCTACCGATATCCTAGCGTAAGTGGAAAAGTGGTACCTGCCTGCTGGCCCCGTGTGTCGAACGTGTCCACATCAGGGGCTGCCTACTGTGAGGTGATTCCCCGGGTGCCCTGGATTTTGTGGCCCAAAAGAGAAGGGGCCGTCGTGTGTCCATGGGTAAAATGGAGGGCACTGCGGAAGTGGCCGCTTAGGCTGGACCTCTCCTATTGGCTCGGTGTTTGTGACCCGTCCCCGTCAGAAGTTCCGGCCAGCCTTGCGGTGGCTGTCTCCATGGTGATTGGGAAAGAAGCCTTAGGCCCCGCACTCAGCGGTCACCTGGCCTACCTGGCCTCTTTAGCCTCATCTAGACCGCTGTGTGGATGAAAGAATGAATGTCGGCCAATGACCACATGTCCTCGTTGCCTTTGAAGGATTAGGCTCCTTGCCTGGGCAGAAGACAGCCAAGGTCAGCCTGAGCCTAGACACCTAGTGACCTGTGACAGTGCAGGCAGTGACAGATGTTGATTTTCATGCTCATGTATCCGCAGGTGGCGGATTCAGAGTGGTCGGAGAAGAAGTGTAAGTAGGGATGACACAGACACGAGGGCACGGGCCAAAGGTCAGGGAAAATAGCTGAGATCGTGGAGCTCTAGCGGAGCCAGTGTAGGGCCCAGGCCTCCCTCCTGTACGTGGCAAAGAGGTGATCCATATGCCGCCATGCGCAGACTCTGGACTGCTGGGGCCCTGGACGCCCGGATTGCGGCCTTGTCTTCGGAGAAGTGACACACATGCACTGTGCCAGCGGAGGCTGTGGCCCAGCAGAGGGCAAAATCTTGAAAATGCGGGCTTCAGTTGACTTTGCCTGTGCTCTCCTTTGGCTGAGTGCCATCGTGTGTTTCCTAGCAGGAGAAGGTATTCGTGGAGAGAGGCGGATTCCATGTGTGCAGGCAAAGTGTGTGCTGAGATGATGAGTGGCTGGAGACCAGGGTGGACTCTTGAGACCCAGGATAGACCCCTGGCAGGTATGTGTCAATGTTTTCTGCCCATGGCACTCAGCCGGGTATTTGCATAGAATGTTCTCCACGGAATTAGTAGTCTCCGGAGAGGCTGCTGCATGTCAGCAAGCTTCACCTGGCCAGGTCCGCCCGTGATGTAGCTCCCCAATCAATGGCTACTCTCTAGACCTTCCAGATAGACTAGCAGATCTTCTCTGCCCATGGGCAACCAGTAGAGCCAGAGGCCTTCCCCCTTTGCTCTTTCGTCTCTAGGCCCTCTGTCAGGCACTCCAAGGTGTGAAGTGACAAGGGGGAGAAGGAAGAGATTTCAGAGAACGAACACATCCAGAGAGAGACAGAGAGAGGCAAGAGATGCTGAGTGGGGATGCCTTGCGTAGTGATATCCTGAGGAAAGTGGGAAAGAGGTACCTGGCCTGCTGTGCCAATGCCCTGAAGCAGTCCGCACCAGGGGCTCCCTTGTGCCTGCGTAGCCTTTCCCAGGGTGTGCTCAAATCCTGTGGCCACTAGGTGTCATAGGTCACACTGGAGGGCCCTGTGTCATCTGCCTGGCGGGCCGGATCTCTGCCATTGGCTCAAGTCTTGTCAGCAGGCCCATCACAAGCTCCGGCCACTCTTGCGGGGGGGGACTGTCTCTATGGTGATGGCAAAGGAGTCTTAGCCCCGCCCACCTGGCCTTGACTTCACCTACCTGGCCCGCTGACCCTCACTCAGATCTCTGTGTTGCTCCAAATGAATGTCCGCCAGTGCCCGGGTGTCAGCATCTGGGATAAAGGATTCGGGACCTTGCCTGGGGCAGAAGGCAGCCTAGGTCAGCGGGTACCTGGAAGTCTACTGCCTTGTGACACTGCTGCCAGTGACAAATGGTGACTCCCACACTCACATATCGCCTGGTGGCAGAATGATAGTGATGGGCGGAGAAACATGGCTCCGGAGCACACGTTCCGTGGGGCACCAGCCAAAGCAAAGGCCAGGGCCGGTAGTGGACGTCGTGGAGCTGAATGGCGAGCCAGTGAAGGGCCCAAGGGTCCCTCCTGTATGTGGCGAACAGGTCATCCGTGTCCCCACGTCCATAAACCATGGGACTGCTGGGGCCCAGGCTGCCAGGATTTCGGCCTTGCCTTCGGAGCCCGGCCACATATGCGGCCTTGCAGCGGAGGCGGGGACATGTAGACAGCCAAAATTTGGAAAATGGCAGTGTTTCCTCGAGTTCCCTGGCATCGGCCTTTTTGAGCGGCTTGCTTTTTCTCCTGGTAGGAGAGGGCCCTGACGGAGAAAGGCAGGATTACGTGTGCAGGAAAGGTGTGTGCTGAGAGGGTGACGACGTTGAGACCATGTTGGGATCTTTAGTCCCAGGAGAGGCCCCTGGCGGGTGTGGGTCAGTGTTCTCTACCCATCCCACTTGGCGGGGGGAGGTTTTCACCATACAAAGCAGCAGCGGAATTATTCGTCGCCGGAGGGGTTGCATCTGCCCACAAGCTCCACCTGGCCAGGGTCCGCCCCTACTGTATTGTCCATGTCAGTCAACAGAAGCTAAGACCTTCCAGAGAGACTACCTGCTCTTCTCTACCCACGGGGAAGCAGTACAGCCAGAAGCCTCCCCCGTTCCATCTCTAGGCTCTCTCTCAGGCCCCTCATACTTGTGATGTGTCTCAGGGGTAGAAGGAAGAGATTTCTCCGAATGAACACATACACAGAGGGGCCATAGATGCTGAGGAAGGGCGCCTTGCCTACGGATATCCTAGCGTAAGTGGAAAAGTGGTACCTGCCTGCTGGCCCCGTGTGTCGAACGTGTCCACATCAGGGGCTGCCTACTGTGAGGTGATTCCCCGGGTGCCCTGGATTTTGTGGCCCAAAAGAGAAGGGGCCGTCGTGTGTCCATGGGTAAAATGGAGGGCACTGCGGAAGTGGCCGCTTAGGCTGGACCTCTCCTATTGGCTCGGTGTTTGTGACCCGTCCCCGTCAGAAGTTCCGGCCAGCCTTGCGGTGGCTGTCTCCATGGTGATTGGGAAAGAAGCCTTAGGCCCCGCACTCAGCCGTCACCTGGCCTACCTGGCCTCTTTAGCCTCATCTAGACCGCTGTGTGGATGAAAGAATGAATGTCGGCCAATGACCACATGTCCTCGTTGCCTTTGAAGGATTAGGCTCCTTGCCTGGGCAGAAGACAGCCAAGGTCAGCCTGAGCCTAGACACCTAGTGACCTGTGACAGTGCAGGCAGTGACAGATGTTGATTTTCATGCTCATGTATCCGCAGGTGGCGGATTCAGAGTGGTCGGAGAAGAAGTGTAAGTAGGGATGACACAGACACGAGGGCACGGGCCAAAGGTCAGGGAAAATAGCTGAGATCGTGGAGCTCTAGCGGAGCCAGTGTAGGGCCCAGGCCTCCCTCCTGTACGTGGCAAAGAGGTGATCCATATGCCGCCATGCGCAGACTCTGGACTGCTGGGGCCCTGGACGCCCGGATTGCGGCCTTGTCTTCGGAGAAGTGACACACATGCACTGTGGCAGCGGAGGCTGTGGCCCAGCAGAGGGCAAAATCTTGAAAATGCGGGCTTCAGTTGACTTTGCCTGTGCTCTCCTTTGGCTGAGTGCCATCGTGTGTTTCCTAGCAGGAGAAGGCATTCGTGGAGAGAGGCGGATTCCATGTGTGCAGGCAAAGTGTGTGCTGAGATGATGAGTGGCTGGAGACCAGGGTGGACTCTTGAGACCCAGGATAGACCCCTGGCAGGTATGTGTCAATGTTTTCTGCCCATGGCACTCAGCCGGGTATTTGCATAGAATGTTCTCCGCGGAATTAGTAGTCTCCGGAGAGGCTGCTGCATGTCAGCAAGCTTCACCTGGCCAGGTCCGCCCGTGATGTAGCTCCCCAATCAATGGCTACTCTCTAGACCTTCCAGATAGACTAGCAGATCTTCTCTGCCCATGGGCAACCAGTAGAGCCAGAGGCCTTCCCCCTTTGCTCTTTCGTCTCTAGGCCCTCTGTCAGGCACTCCAAGGTGTGAAGTGACAAGGGGGAGAAGGAAGAGATTTCAGAGAACGAACACATCCAGAGAGAGACAGAGAGAGGCAAGAGATGCTGAGTGGGGATGCCTTGCGTAGTGATATCCTGAGGAAAGTGGGAAAGAGGTACCTGGCCTGCTGTGCCAATGCCCTGAAGCAGTCCGCACCAGGGGCTCCCTTGTGCCTGCGTAGCCTTTCCCAGGGTGTGCTCAAATCCTGTGGCCACTAGGTGTCATAGGTCACACTGGAGGGCCCTGTGTCATCTGCCTGGCGGGCCGGATCTCTGCCATTGGCTCAAGTCTTGTCAGCAGGCCCATCACAAGCTCCGGCCACTCTTGCGGAGGGGGGACTGTCTCTATGGTGATGGCAAAGGAGTCTTAGCCCCGCCCACCTGGCCTTGACTTCACCTACCTGGCCCGCTGACCCTCACTCAGACCTCTGTGTTGCTCCAAATGAATGTCCTCCAGTGCCCGGGTGTCAGCATCTGGGATAAAGGATTCGGGACCTTGCCTGGGGCAGAAGGCAGCCTAGGTCAGCGGGTACCTCTAAGTCTACTGCCTTGTGACACTGCTGCCAGTGACAAATGGTGACTCCCACACTCACATATCGCCTGGTGGCAGAATGATAGTGATGGGCGGAGAAACATGGCTCCGGAGCACACGTTCCGTGGGGCACCAGCCAAAGCAAAGGCCAGGGCCGGTAGTGGACGTCGTGGAGCTGAATGGCGAGCCAGTGAAGGGCCCAAGGGTCCCTCCTGTATGTGGCGAACAGGTCATCCGTGTCCCCACGTCCATAAACCATGGGACTGCTGGGGCCCAGGCTGCCAGGATTTCGGCCTTGCCTTCGGAGCCCGGCCACATACGCGGCCTTGCAGCGGAGGCGGGGACATGTAGACAGCCAAAATTTGGAAAATGGCAGTGTTTCCTCGAGTTCCCTGGCATCGGCCTTTTTGAGCGGCTTGCTTTTTCTCCTGGTAGGAGAGGGCCCTGACGGAGAAAGGCAGGATTACGTGTGCAGGAAAGGTGTGTGCTGAGAGGGTGACGACGTTGAGACCATGTTGGGATCTTTAGTCCCAGGAGAGGCCCCTGGCGGGTGTGGGTCAGTGTTGTCTACCCATCCCACTTGGCGGGGGGAGGTTTTCACCATACAAAGCAGCAGCGGAATTATTCGTCGCCGGAGGGGTTGCATCTGCCCACAAGCTCCACCTGGCCAGGGTCCGCCCCTACTGTATTGTCCATGTCAGTCAACAGAAGCTAAGACCTTCCAGAGAGACTACCTGCTCTTCTCTACCCACGGGGAAGCAGTACAGCCAGAAGCCTCCCCCGTTCCATCTCTAGGCTCTCTCTCAGGCCCCTCATACTTGTGATGTGTCTCAGGGGTAGAAGGAAGAGATTTCTCCGAATGAACACATACACAGAGGGGCCATAGATGCTGAGGAAGGGCGCCTTGCCTACCGATATCCTAGCGTAAGTGGAAAAGTGGTACCTGCCTGCTGGCCCCGTGTGTCGAACGTGTCCACATCAGGGGCTGCCTACTGTGAGGTGATTCCCCGGGTGCCCTGGATTTTGTGGCCCAAAAGAGAAGGGGCCGTCGTGTGTCCATGGGTAAAATGGAGGGCACTGCGGAAGTGGCCGCTTAGGCTGGACCTCTCCTATTGGCTCGGTGTTTGTGACCCGTCCCCGTCAGAAGTTCCGGCCAGCCTTGCGGTGGCTGTCTCCATGGTGATTGGGAAAGAAGCCTTAGGCCCCGCACTCAGCCGTCACCTGGCCTACCTGGCCTCTTTAGCCTCATCTAGACCGCTGTGTGGATGAAAGAATGAATGTCGGCCAATGACCACATGTCCTCGTTGCCTTTGAAGGATTAGGCTCCTTGCCTGGGCAGAAGACAGCCAAGGTCAGCCTGAGCCTAGACACCTAGTGACCTGTGACAGTGCAGGCAGTGACAGATGTTGATTTTCATGCTCATGTATCCGCAGGTGGCGGATTCAGAGTGGTCGGAGAAGAAGTGTAAGTAGGGATGACACAGACACGAGGGCACGGGCCAAAGGTCAGGGAAAATAGCTGAGATCGTGGAGCTCTAGCGGAGCCAGTGTAGGGCCCAGGCCTCCCTCCTGTACGTGGCAAAGAGGTGATCCATATGCCGCCATGCGCAGACTCTGGACTGCTGGGGCCCTGGACGCCCGGATTGCGGCCTTGTCTTCGGAGAAGTGACACACATGCACTGTGCCAGCGGAGGCTGTGGCCCAGCAGAGGGCAAAATCTTGAAAATGCGGGCTTCAGTTGACTTTGCCTGTGCTCTCCTTTGGCTGAGTGCCATCGTGTGTTTCCTAGCAGGAGAAGGCATTCGTGGAGAGAGGCGGATTCCATGTGTGCAGGCAAAGTGTGTGCTGAGATGATGAGTGGCTGGAGACCAGGGTGGACTCTTGAGACCCAGGATAGACCCCTGGCAGGTATGTGTCAATGTTTTCTGCCCATGGCACTCAGCCGGGTATTTGCATAGAATGTTCTCCGCGGAATTAGTAGTCTCCGGAGAGGCTGCTGCATGTCAGCAAGCTTCACCTGGCCAGGTCCGCCCGTGATGTAGCTCCCCAATCAATGGCTACTCTCTAGACCTTCCAGATAGACTAGCAGATCTTCTCTGCCCATGGGCAACCAGTAGAGCCAGAGGCCTTCCCCCTTTGCTCTTTCGTCTCTAGGCCCTCTGTCAGGCACTCCAAGGTGTGAAGTGACAAGGGGGAGAAGGAAGAGATTTCAGAGAACGAACACATCCAGAGAGAGACAGAGAGAGGCAAGAGATGCTGAGTGGGGATGCCTTGCGTAGTGATATCCTGAGGAAAGTGGGAAAGAGGTACCTGGCCTGCTGTGCCAATGCCCTGAAGCAGTCCGCACCAGGGGCTCCCTTGTGCCTGCGTAGCCTTTCCCAGGGTGTGCTCAAATCCTGTGGCCACTAGGTGTCATAGGTCACACTGGAGGGCCCTGTGTCATCTGCCTGGCGGGCCGGATCTCTGCCATTGGCTCAAGTCTTGTCAGCAGGCCCATCACAAGCTCCGGCCACTCTTGCGGAGGGGGGACTGTCTCTATGGTGATGGCAAAGGAGTCTTAGCCCCGCCCACCTGGCCTTGACTTCACCTACCTGGCCCGCTGACCCTCACTCAGACCTCTGTGTTGCTCCAAATGAATGTCCTCCAGTGCCCGGGTGTCAGCATCTGGGATAAAGGATTCGGGACCTTGCCTGGGGCAGAAGGCAGCCTAGGTCAGCGGGTACCTCTAAGTCTACTGCCTTGTGACACTGCTGCCAGTGACAAATGGTGACTCCCACACTCACATATCGCCTGGTGGCAGAATGATAGTGATGGGCGGAGAAACATGGCTCCGGAGCACACGTTCCGTGGGGCACCAGCCAAAGCAAAGGCCAGGGCCGGTAGTGGACGTCGTGGAGCTGAATGGCGAGCCAGTGAAGGGCCCAAGGGTCCCTCCTGTATGTGGCGAACAGGTCATCCGTGTCCCCACGTCCATAAACCATGGGACTGCTGGGGCCCAGGCTGCCAGGATTTCGGCCTTGCCTTCGGAGCCCGGCCACATACGCGGCCTTGCAGCGGAGGCGGGGACATGTAGACAGCCAAAATTTGGAAAATGGCAGTGTTTCCTCGAGTTCCCTGGCATCGGCCTTTTTGAGCGGCTTGCTTTTTCTCCTGGTAGGAGAGGGCCCTGACGGAGAAAGGCAGGATTACGTGTGCAGGAAAGGTGTGTGCTGAGAGGGTGACGACGTTGAGACCATGTTGGGATCTTTAGTCCCAGGAGAGGCCCCTGGCGGGTGTGGGTCAGTGTTGTCTACCCATCCCACTTGGCGGGGGGAGGTTTTCACCATACAAAGCAGCAGCGGAATTATTCGTCGCCGGAGGGGTTGCATCTGCCCACAAGCTCCACCTGGCCAGGGTCCGCCCCTACTGTATTGTCCATGTCAGTCAACAGAAGCTAAGACCTTCCAGAGAGACTACCTGCTCTTCTCTACCCACGGGGAAGCAGTACAGCCAGAAGCCTCCCCCGTTCCATCTCTAGGCTCTCTCTCAGGCCCCTCATACTTGTGATGTGTCTCAGGGGTAGAAGGAAGAGATTTCTCCGAATGAACACATACACAGAGGGGCCATAGATGCTGAGGAAGGGCGCCTTGCCTACCGATATCCTAGCGTAAGTGGAAAAGTGGTACCTGCCTGCTGGCCCCGTGTGTCGAACGTGTCCACATCAGGGGCTGCCTACTGTGAGGTGATTCCCCGGGTGCCCTGGATTTTGTGGCCCAAAAGAGAAGGGGCCGTCGTGTGTCCATGGGTAAAATGGAGGGCACTGCGGAAGTGGCCGCTTAGGCTGGACCTCTCCTATTGGCTCGGTGTTTGTGACCCGTCCCCGTCAGAAGTTCCGGCCAGCCTTGCGGTGGCTGTCTCCATGGTGATTGGGAAAGAAGCCTTAGGCCCCGCACTCAGCCGTCACCTGGCCTACCTGGCCTCTTTAGCCTCATCTAGACCGCTGTGTGGATGAAAGAATGAATGTCGGCCAATGACCACATGTCCTCGTTGCCTTTGAAGGATTAGGCTCCTTGCCTGGGCAGAAGACAGCCAAGGTCAGCCTGAGCCTAGACACCTAGTGACCTGTGACAGTGCAGGCAGTGACAGATGTTGATTTTCATGCTCATGTATCCGCAGGTGGCGGATTCAGAGTGGTCGGAGAAGAAGTGTAAGTAGGGATGACACAGACACGAGGGCACGGGCCAAAGGTCAGGGAAAATAGCTGAGATCGTGGAGCTCTAGCGGAGCCAGTGTAGGGCCCAGGCCTCCCTCCTGTACGTGGCAAAGAGGTGATCCATATGCCGCCATGCGCAGACTCTGGACTGCTGGGGCCCTGGACGCCCGGATTGCGGCCTTGTCTTCGGAGAAGTGACACACATGCACTGTGCCAGCGGAGGCTGTGGCCCAGCAGAGGGCAAAATCTTGAAAATGCGGGCTTCAGTTGACTTTGCCTGTGCTCTCCTTTGGCTGAGTGCCATCGTGTGTTTCCTAGCAGGAGAAGGCATTCGTGGAGAGAGGCGGATTCCATGTGTGCAGGCAAAGTGTGTGCTGAGATGATGAGTGGCCGGAGACCAGGGTGGACTCTTGAGACCCAGGATAGACCCCTGGCAGGTATGTGTCAATGTTTTCTGCCCATGGCACTCAGCCGGGTATTTGCATAGAATGTTCTCCGCGGAATTAGTAGTCTCCGGAGAGGCTGCTGCATGTCAGCAAGCTTCACCTGGCCAGGTCCGCCCGTGATGTAGCTCCCCAATCAATGGCTACTCTCTAGACCTTCCAGATAGACTAGCAGATCTTCTCTGCCCATGGGCAACCAGTAGAGCCAGAGGCCTTCCCCCTTTGCTCTTTCGTCTCTAGGCCCTCTGTCAGGCACTCCAAGGTGTGAAGTGACAAGGGGGAGAAGGAAGAGATTTCAGAGAACGAACACATCCAGAGAGAGACAGAGAGAGGCAAGAGATGCTGAGTGGGGATGCCTTGCGTAGTGATATCCTGAGGAAAGTGGGAAAGAGGTACCTGGCCTGCTGTGCCAATGCCCTGAAGCAGTCCGCACCAGGGGCTCCCTTGTGCCTGCGTAGCCTTTCCCAGGGTGTGCTCAAATCCTGTGGCCACTAGGTGTCATAGGTGACACTGGAGGGCCCTGTGTCATCTGCCTGGCGGGCCGGATCTCTGCCATTGGCTCAAGTCTTGTCAGCAGGCCCATCACAAGCTCCGGCCACTCTTGCGGAGGGGGGACTGTCTCTATGGTGATGGCAAAGGAGTCTTAGCCCCGCCCACCTGGCCTTGACTTCACCTACCTGGCCCGCTGACCCTCACTCAGACCTCTGTGTTGCTCCAAATGAATGTCCTCCAGTGCCCGGGTGTCAGCATCTGGGATAAAGGATTCGGGACCTTGCCTGGGGCAGAAGGCAGCCTAGGTCAGCGGGTACCTCTAAGTCTACTGCCTTGTGACACTGCTGCCAGTGACAAATGGTGACTCCCACACTCACATATCGCCTGGTGGCAGAATGATAGTGATGGGCGGAGAAACATGGCTCCGGAGCACACGTTCCGTGGGGCACCAGCCAAAGCAAAGGCCAGGGCCGGTAGTGGACGTCGTGGAGCTGAATGGCGAGCCAGTGAAGGGCCCAAGGGTCCCTCCTGTATGTGGCGAACAGGTCATCCGTGTCCCCACGTCCATAAACCATGGGACTGCTGGGGCCCAGGCTGCCAGGATTTCGGCCTTGCCTTCGGAGCCCGGCCACATACGCGGCCTTGCAGCGGAGGCGGGGACATGTAGACAGCCAAAATTTGGAAAATGGCAGTGTTTCCTCGAGTTCCCTGGCATCGGCCTTTTTGAGCGGCTTGCTTTTTCTCCTGGTAGGAGAGGGCCCTGACGGAGAAAGGCAGGATTACGTGTGCAGGAAAGGTGTGTGCTGAGAGGGTGACGACGTTGAGACCATGTTGGGATCTTTAGTCCCAGGAGAGGCCCCTGGCGGGTGTGGGTCAGTGTTGTCTACCCATCCCACTTGGCGGGGGGAGGTTTTCACCATACAAAGCAGCAGCGGAATTATTCGTCGCCGGAGGGGTTGCATCTGCCCACAAGCTCCACCTGGCCAGGGTCCGCCCCTACTGTATTGTCCATGTCAGTCAACAGAAGCTAAGACCTTCCAGAGAGACTACCTGCTCTTCTCTACCCACGGGGAAGCAGTACAGCCAGAAGCCTCCCCCGTTCCATCTCTAGGCTCTCTCTCAGGCCCCTCATACTTGTGATGTGTCTCAGGGGTAGAAGGAAGAGATTTCTCCGAATGAACACATACACAGAGGGGCCATAGATGCTGAGGAAGGGCGCCTTGCCTACCGATATCCTAGCGTAAGTGGAAAAGTGGTACCTGCCTGCTGGCCCCGTGTGTCGAACGTGTCCACATCAGGGGCTGCCTACTGTGAGGTGATTCCCCGGGTGCCCTGGATTTTGTGGCCCAAAAGAGAAGGGGCCGTCGTGTGTCCATGGGTAAAATGGAGGGCACTGCGGAAGTGGCCGCTTAGGCTGGACCTCTCCTATTGGCTCGGTGTTTGTGACCCGTCCCCGTCAGAAGTTCCGGCCAGCCTTGCGGTGGCTGTCTCCATGGTGATTGGGAAAGAAGCCTTAGGCCCCGCACTCAGCCGTCACCTGGCCTACCTGGCCTCTTTAGCCTCATCTAGACCGCTGTGTGGATGAAAGAATGAATGTCGGCCAATGACCACATGTCCTCGTTGCCTTTGAAGGATTAGGCTCCTTGCCTGGGCAGAAGACAGCCAAGGTCAGCCTGAGCCTAGACACCTAGTGACCTGTGACAGTGCAGGCAGTGACAGATGTTGATTTTCATGCTCATGTATCCGCAGGTGGCGGATTCAGAGTGGTCGGAGAAGAAGTGTAAGTAGGGATGACACAGACACGAGGGCACGGGCCAAAGGTCAGGGAAAATAGCTGAGATCGTGGAGCTCTAGCGGAGCCAGTGTAGGGCCCAGGCCTCCCTCCTGTACGTGGCAAAGAGGTGATCCATATGCCGCCATGCGCAGACTCTGGACTGCTGGGGCCCTGGACGCCCGGATTGCGGCCTTGTCTTCGGAGAAGTGACACACATGCACTGTGCCAGCGGAGGCTGTGGCCCAGCAGAGGGCAAAATCTTGAAAATGCGGGCTTCAGTTGACTTTGCCTGTGCTCTCCTTTGGCTGAGTGCCATCGTGTGTTTCCTAGCAGGAGAAGGCATTCGTGGAGAGAGGCGGATTCCATGTGTGCAGGCAAAGTGTGTGCTGAGATGATGAGTGGCTGGAGACCAGGGTGGACTCTTGAGACCCAGGATAGACCCCTGGCAGGTATGTGTCAATGTTTTCTGCCCATGGCACTCAGCCGGGTATTTGCATAGAATGTTCTCCGCGGAATTAGTAGTCTCCGGAGAGGCTGCTGCATGTCAGCAAGCTTCACCTGGCCAGGTCCGCCCGTGATGTAGCTCCCCAATCAATGGCTACTCTCTAGACCTTCCAGATAGACTAGCAGATCTTCTCTGCCCATGGGCAACCAGTAGAGCCAGAGGCCTTCCCCCTTTGCTCTTTCGTCTCTAGGCCCTCTGTCAGGCACTCCAAGGTGTGAAGTGACAAGGGGGAGAAGGAAGAGATTTCAGAGAACGAACACATCCAGAGAGAGACAGAGAGAGGCAAGAGATGCTGAGTGGGGATGCCTTGCGTAGTGATATCCTGAGGAAAGTGGGAAAGAGGTACCTGGCCTGCTGTGCCAATGCCCTGAAGCAGTCCGCACCAGGGGCTCCCTTGTGCCTGCGTAGCCTTTCCCAGGGTGTGCTCAAATCCTGTGGCCACTAGGTGTCATAGGTCACACTGGAGGGCCCTGTGTCATCTGCCTGGCGGGCCGGATCTCTGCCATTGGCTCAAGTCTTGTCAGCAGGCCCATCACAAGCTCCGGCCACTCTTGCGGAGGGGGGACTGTCTCTATGGTGATGGCAAAGGAGTCTTAGCCCCGCCCACCTGGCCTTGACTTCACCTACCTGGCCCGCTGACCCTCACTCAGACCTCTGTGTTGCTCCAAATGAATGTCCTCCAGTGCCCGGGTGTCAGCATCTGGGATAAAGGATTCGGGACCTTGCCTGGGGCAGAAGGCAGCCTAGGTCAGCGGGTACCTCTAAGTCTACTGCCTCGTGACACTGCTGCCAGTGACAAATGGTGACTCCCACACTCACATATCGCCTGGTGGCAGAATGATAGTGATGGGCGGAGAAACATGGCTCCGGAGCACACGTTCCGTGGGGCACCAGCCAAAGCAAAGGCCAGGGCCGGTAGTGGACGTCGTGGAGCTGAATGGCGAGCCAGTGAAGGGCCCAAGGGTCCCTCCTGTATGTGGCGAACAGGTCATCCGTGTCCCCACGTCCATAAACCATGGGACTGCTGGGGCCCAGGCTGCCAGGATTTCGGCCTTGCCTTCGGAGCCCGGCCACATACGCGGCCTTGCAGCGGAGGCGGGGACATGTAGACAGCCAAAATTTGGAAAATGGCAGTGTTTCCTCGAGTTCCCTGGCATCGGCCTTTTTGAGCGGCTTGCTTTTTCTCCTGGTAGGAGAGGGCCCTGACGGAGAAAGGCAGGATTACGTGTGCAGGAAAGGTGTGTGCTGAGAGGGTGACGACGTTGAGACCATGTTGGGATCTTTAGTCCCAGGAGAGGCCCCTGGCGGGTGTGGGTCAGTGTTGTCTACCCATCCCACTTGGCGGGGGGAGGTTTTCACCATACAAAGCAGCAGCGGAATTATTCGTCGCCGGAGGGGTTGCATCTGCCCACAAGCTCCACCTGGCCAGGGTCCGCCCCTACTGTATTGTCCATGTCAGTCAACAGAAGCTAAGACCTTCCAGAGAGACTACCTGCTCTTCTCTACCCACGGGGAAGCAGTACAGCCAGAAGCCTCCCCCGTTCCATCTCTAGGCTCTCTCTCAGGCCCCTCATACTTGTGATGTGTCTCAGGGGTAGAAGGAAGAGATTTCTCCGAATGAACACATACACAGAGGGGCCATAGATGCTGAGGAAGGGCGCCTTGCCTACCGATATCCTAGCGTAAGTGGAAAAGTGGTACCTGCCTGCTGGCCCCGTGTGTCGAACGTGTCCACATCAGGGGCTGCCTACTGTGAGGTGATTCCCCGGGTGCCCTGGATTTTGTGGCCCAAAAGAGAAGGGGCCGTCGTGTGTCCATGGGTAAAATGGAGGGCACTGCGGAAGTGGCCGCTTAGGCTGGACCTCTCCTATTGGCTCGGTGTTTGTGACCCGTCCCCGTCAGAAGTTCCGGCCAGCCTTGCGGTGGCTGTCTCCATGGTGATTGGGAAAGAAGCCTTAGGCCCCGCACTCAGCCGTCACCTGGCCTACCTGGCCTCTTTAGCCTCATCTAGACCGCTGTGTGGATGAAAGAATGAATGTCGGCCAATGACCACATGTCCTCGTTGCCTTTGAAGGATTAGGCTCCTTGCCTGGGCAGAAGACAGCCAAGGTCAGCCTGAGCCTAGACACCTAGTGACCTGTGACAGTGCAGGCAGTGACAGATGTTGATTTTCATGCTCATGTATCCGCAGGTGGCGGATTCAGAGTGGTCGGAGAAGAAGTGTAAGTAGGGATGACACAGACACGAGGGCACGGGCCAAAGGTCAGGGAAAATAGCTGAGATCGTGGAGCTCTAGCGGAGCCAGTGTAGGGCCCAGGCCTCCCTCCTGTACGTGGCAAAGAGGTGATCCATATGCCGCCATGCGCAGACTCTGGACTGCTGGGGCCCTGGACGCCCGGATTGCGGCCTTGTCTTCGGAGAAGTGACACACATGCACTGTGCCAGCGGAGGCTGTGGCCCAGCAGAGGGCAAAATCTTGAAAATGCGGGCTTCAGTTGACTTTGCCTGTGCTCTCCTTTGGCTGAGTGCCATCGTGTGTTTCCTAGCAGGAGAAGGCATTCGTGGAGAGAGGCGGATTCCATGTGTGCAGGCAAAGTGTGTGCTGAGATGATGAGTGGCCGGAGACCAGGGTGGACTCTTCAGACCCAGGATAGACCCCTGGCAGGTATGTGTCAATGTTTTCTGCCCATGGCACTCAGCCGGGTATTTGCATAGAATGTTCTCCGCGGAATTAGTAGTCTCCGGAGAGGCTGCTGCATGTCAGCAAGCTTCACCTGGCCAGGTCCGCCCGTGATGTAGCTCCCCAATCAATGGCTACTCTCTAGACCTTCCAGATAGACTAGCAGATCTTCTCTGCCCATGGGCAACCAGTAGAGCCAGAGGCCTTCCCCCTTTGCTCTTTCGTCTCTAGGCCCTCTGTCAGGCACTCCAAGGTGTGAAGTGACAAGGGGGAGAAGGAAGAGATTTCAGAGAACGAACACATCCAGAGAGAGACAGAGAGAGGCAAGAGATGCTGAGTGGGGATGCCTTGCGTAGTGATATCCTGAGGAAAGTGGGAAAGAGGTACCTGGCCTGCTGTGCCAATGCCCTGAAGCAGTCCGCACCAGGGGCTCCCTTGTGCCTGCGTAGCCTTTCCCAGGGTGTGCTCAAATCCTGTGGCCACTAGGTGTCATAGGTGACACTGGAGGGCCCTGTGTCATCTGCCTGGCGGGCCGGATCTCTGCCATTGGCTCAAGTCTTGTCAGCAGGCCCATCACAAGCTCCGCCCACTCTTGCGGGGGGGGACTGTCTCTATGGTGATGGCAAAGGAGTCTTAGCCCCGCCCACCTGGCCTTGACTTCACCTACCTGGCCCACTGACCCTCACTCAGACCTCTGTGTTGCTCCAAATGAATGTCCGCCAGTGCCCGGGTGTCAGCATCTGGGATAAAGGATTCGGGACCTTGCCTGGGGCAGAAGGCAGCCTAGGTCAGCGGGTACCTGGAAGTCTACTGCCTCGTGACACTGCTGCCAGTGACAAATGGTGACTCCCACACTCACATATCGCCTGGTGGCAGAATGATAGTGATGGGCGGAGAAACATGGCTCCGGAGCACACGTTCCGTGGGGCACCAGCCAAAGCAAAGGCCAGGGCCGGTAGTGGACGTCGTGGAGCTGAATGGCGAGCCAGTGAAGGGCCCAAGGGTCCCTCCTGTATGTGGCGAACAGGTCATCCGTGTCCCCACGTCCATAAACCATGGGACTGCTGGGGCCCAGGCTGCCAGGATTTCGGCCTTGCCTTCGGAGCCCGGCCACATACGCGGCCTTGCAGCGGAGGCGGGGACATGTAGACAGCCAAAATTTGGAAAATGGCAGTGTTTCCTCGAGTTCCCTGGCATCGGCCTTTTTGAGCGGCTTGCTTTTTCTCCTGGTAGGAGAGGGCCCTGACGGAGAAAGGCAGGATTACGTGTGCAGGAAAGGTGTGTGCTGAGAGGGTGACGACGTTGAGACCATGTTGGGATCTTTAGTCCCAGGAGAGGCCCCTGGCGGGTGTGGGTCAGTGTTGTCTACCCATCCCACTTGGCGGGGGGAGGTTTTCACCATACAAAGCAGCAGCGGAATTATTCGTCGCCGGAGGGGTTGCATCTGCCCACAAGCTCCACCTGGCCAGGGTCCGCCCCTACTGTATTGTCCATGTCAGTCAACAGAAGCTAAGACCTTCCAGAGAGACTACCTGCTCTTCTCTACCCACGGGGAAGCAGTACAGCCAGAAGCCTCCCCCGTTCCATCTCTAGGCTCTCTCTCAGGCCCCTCATACTTGTGATGTGTCTCGGGGTAGAAGGAAGAGATTTCTCCGAATGAACACATACACAGAGGGGCCATAGATGCTGAGGAAGGGCGCCTTGCCTACTGATATCCTAGCGTAAGTGGAAAAGTGGTACCTGCCTGCTGGCCCCGTGTGTCGAACGTGTCCACATCAGGGGCTGCCTACTGTGAGGTGATTCCCTGGGTGCCCTGGATTTTGTGGCCCAAAAGAGAAGGGGCCGTCGTGTGTCCATGGGTAAAATGGAGGGCACTGCGGAAGTGGCCGCTTAGGCTGGACCTCTCCTATTGGCTCGGTGTTTGTGACCCGTCCCCGTCAGAATTCCGGCCAGCCTTGCGGTGGCTGTCTCCATGGTGATTGGGAAAGAAGCCTTAGGCCCCGCACTCAGCGGTCACCTGGCCTACCTGGCCTCTTTAGCCTCATCTAGACCGCTGTGTGGATGAAAGAATGAATGTCGGCCAATGACCACATGTCCTCGTTGCCTTTGAAGGATTAGGCTCCTTGCCTGGGCAGAAGACAGCCAAGGTCAGCCTGAGCCTAGACACCTAGTGACCTGTGACACTGCAGGCAGTGACAGATGTTGATTTTCATGCTCATGTATCCGCAGGTGGCGGATTCAGAGTGGTCAGAGAAGAAGTGTAACTAGGGATGACACAGACACGAGGGCACGGGCCAAAGGTCAGGGAAAATAGCTGAGATCGTGGAGCTCTAGCGGAGCCAGTGTAGGGCCCAGGCCTCCCTCCTGTACGTGGCAAAGAGGTGATCCATATGCCGCCATGCGCAGACTCTGGACTGCTGGGGCCCTGGACGCCCGGATTGCGGCCTTGTCTTCGGAGAAGTGACACACATGCACTGTGCCAGCGGAGGCTGTGGCCCAGCAGAGGGCAAAATCTTGAAAATGCGGGCTTCAGTTGACTTTGCCTGTGCTCTCCTTTGGCTGAGTGCCATCGTGTGTTTCCTAGCAGGAGAAGGTATTCGTGGAGAGAGGCGGATTCCATGTGTGCAGGCAAAGTGTGTGCTGAGATGATGAGTGGCTGGAGACCAGGGTGGACTCTTCAGACCCAGGATAGAACCCTGGCAGGTATGTGTCAATGTTTCTGCCCATGGCACTCAGCCGGGTATTTGCATAGAATGTTCTCCGCGGAATTAGTAGTCTCCGGAGAGGCTGCTGCATGTCAGCAAGCTTCACCTGGCCAGGTCCGCCCGTGATGTAGCTCCCCAATCAATGGCTACTCTCTAGACCTTCCAGATAGACTAGCAGATCTTCTCTGCCCATGGGCAACCAGTAGAGCCAGAGGCCTTCCCCCTTTGCTCTTTCGTCTCTAGGCCCTCTGTCAGGCACTCCAAGGTGTGAAGTGACAAGGGGGAGAAGGAAGAGATTTCAGAGAACGAACACATCCAGAGAGAGACAGAGAGAGGCAAGAGATGCTGAGTGGGGATGCCTTGCGTAGTGATATCCTGAGGAAAGTGGGAAAGAGGTACCTGGCCTGCTGTGCCAATGCCCTGAAGCAGTCCGCACCAGGGGCTCCCTTGTGCCTGCGTAGCCTTTCCCAGGGTGTGCTCAAATCCTGTGGCCACTAGGTGTCATAGGTCACACTGGAGGGCCCTGTGTCATCTGCCTGGCGGGCCGGATCTCTGCCATTGGCTCAAGTCTTGTCAGCAGGCCCATCACAAGCTCCGCCCACTCTTGTGGGGGGGGACTGTCTCTATGGTGATGGCAAAGGAGTCTTAGCCCCGCCCACCTGGCCTTGACTTCACCTACCTGGCCCGCTGACCCTCACTCAGACCTCTGTGTTGCTCCAAATGAATGCCCGCCAGTGCCCGGGTGTCAGCATCTGGGATAAAGGATTCGGGACCTTGCCTGGGGCAGAAGGCAGCCTAGGTCAGCGGGTACCTGGAAGTCTACTGCCTTGTGACACTGCTGCCGGTGACAAATGGTGACTCCCACACTCACATATCGCCTGGTGGCAGAATGATAGTGATGGGCGGAGAAACATGGCTCCGGAGCACACGTTCCGTGGGGCACCAGCCAAAGCAAAGGCCAGGGCCGGTAGTGGACGTCGTGGAGCTGAATGGCGAGCCAGTGAAGGGCCCAAGGGTCCCTCCTGTATGTGGCGAACAGGTCATCCGTGTCCCCACGTCCATAAACCATGGGACTGCTGGGGCCCAGGCTGCCAGGATTTCGGCCTTGCCTTCGGAGCCCGGCCACATACGCGGCCTTGCAGCGGAGGCGGGGACATGTAGACAGCCAAAATTTGGAAAATGGCAGTGTTTCCTCGAATTCCCGGGCATCGGCCTTTTTGAGCGGCTTTCTTTTTTTCCTGGTAGGAGAGGGCCCTGACGGAGAAAGGCAGGATTACGTGTGCAGGAAAGGTGTGTGCTGAGAGGGTGACGACGTTGAGACCATGTTGGGATCTTTAGTCCCAGGAGAGGCCCCTGGCGGGTGTGGGTCAGTGTTCTCTACCCATCCCACTTGGCGGGGGGAGGTTTTCACCATACAAAGCAGCAGCGGAATTATTCGTCGCCGGAGGGGTTGCATCTGCCCACAAGCTCCACCTGGCCAGGGTCCGCCCCTACTGTATTGTCCATGTCAGTCAACAGAAGCTAAGACCTTCCAGAGAGACTACCTGCTCTTCTCTACCCACGAGGAAGCAGTACAGCCAGAAGCCTCCCCCGTTCCATCTCTAGGCTCTCTCTCAGGCCCCTCATACTTGTGATGTGTCTCAGGGGTAGAAGGAAGAGATTTCTCCGAATGAACACATACACAGAGGGGCCATAGATGCTGAGGAAGGGCGCCTTGCCTACTGATATCCTAGCGTAAGTGGAAAAGTGGTTCCTGCCTGCTGGCCCCGTGTGTCGAACGTGTCCACATCAGGGGCTGCCTACTGTGAGGTGATTCCCTGGGTGCCCTGGATTTTGTGGCCCAAAAGAGAAGGGGCCGTCGTGTGTCCATGGGTAAAATGGAGGGCACTGCGGAAGTGGCCGCTTAGGCTGGACCTCTCCTATTGGCTCGGTGTTTGTGACCCGTCCCCGTCAGAAGTTCCGGCCAGCCTTGCGGTGGCTGTCTCCATGGTGATTGGGAAAGAAGCCTTAGGCCCCGCACTCAGCCGTCACCTGGCCTACCTGGCCTCTTTAGCCTCATCTAGACCGCTGTGTGGATGAAAGAATGAATGTCGGCCAATGACCACATGTCCTCGTTGCCTTTGAAGGATTAGGCTCCTTGCCTGGGCAGAAGACAGCCAAGGTCAGCCTGAGCCTAGACACCTAGTGATCTGTGACACTGCAGGCAGTGACAGATGTTGATTTTCATGCTCATGTATCCGCAGGTGGCGGATTCAGAGTGGTCGGAGAAGAAGTGTAACTAGGGATGACACAGACACGAGGGCACGGGCCAAAGGTCAGGGAAAATAGCTGAGATCGTGGAGCTCTAGCGGAGCCAGTGTAGGGCCCAGGCCTCCCTCCTGTACGTGGCAAAGAGGTGATCCATATGCCGCCATGCGCAGACTCTGGACTGCTGGGGCCCTGGACGCCCGGATTGCGGCCTTGTCTTCGGAGAAGTGACACACATGCACTGTGCCAGCGGAGGCTGTGGCACAGCAGAGGGCAAAATCTTGATAATGGGGGCTTCAGTTGACTTTGCCTGTGCTCTCCTTTGGCTGAGTGCCATCGTGTGTTTCCTAGCAGGAGAAGGCATTCGTGGAGAGAGGCGGATTCCATGTGTGCAGGCAAAGTGTGTGCTGAGATGATGAGTGGCTGGAGACCAGGGTGGACTCTTCAGACCCAGGATAAACCTCTGGCAGGTATGTGTCAATGTTTTCTGCCCATGGCACTCAGCCGGGTATTTGCATAGAATGTTCTCCACGGAATTAGTAGTCTCCGGAGAGGCTGCTGCATGTCAGCAAGCTTCACCTGGCCAGGTCCGCCCGTGATGTAGCTCCCCAATCAATGGCTACTCTCTAGACCTTCCAGATAGACTAGCAGATCTTCTCTGCCCATGGGCAACCAGTAGAGCCAGAGGCCTTCCCCCTTTGCTCTTTCGTCTCTAGGCCCTCTGTCAGGCACTCCAAGGTGTGAAGTGACAAGGGGGAGAAGGAAGAGATTTCAGAGAACGAACACATCCAGAGAGAGACAGAGAGAGGCAAGAGATGCTGAGTGGGGATGCCTTGCGTAGTGATATCCTGAGGAAAGTGGGAAAGAGGTACCTGGCCTGCTGTGCCAATGCCCTGAAGCAGTCCGCACCAGGGGCTCCCTTGTGCCTGCGTAGCCTTTCCCAGGGTGTGCTCAAATCCTGTGGCCACTAGGTGTCATAGGTCACACTGGAGGGCCCTGTGTCATCTGCCTGGCGGGCCGGATCTCTGCCATTGGCTCAAGTCTTGTCAGCAGGCCCATCACAAGCTCCGGCCACTCTTGCGGGGGGGGACTGTCTCTATGGTGATGGCAAAGGAGTCTTAGCCCCGCCCACCTGGCCTTGACTTCACCTACCTGGCCCGCTGACCCTCACTCAGACCTCTGTGTTGCTCCAAATGAATGTCCGCCAGTGCCCAGGTGTCAGCATCTGGGATAAAGGATTCGGGACCTTGCCTGGGGCAGAAGGCAGCCTAGGTCAGCGGGTACCTGGAAGTCTACTGCCTTGTGACACTGCTGCCAGTGACAAATGGTGACTCCCACACTCACATATCGCCTGGTGGCAGAATGATAGTGATGGGCGGAGAAACATGGCTCCGGAGCACACGTTCCGTGGGGCACCAGCCAAAGCAAAGGCCAGGGCCGGTAGTGGACGTCGTGGAGCTGAATGGCGAGCCAGTGAAGGGCCCAAGGGTCCCTCCTGTATGTGGCGAACAGGTCATCCGTGTCCCCACGTCCATAAACCATGGGACTGCTGGGGCCCAGGCTGCCAGGATTTCGGCCTTGCCTTCGGAGCCCGGCCACATACGCGGCCTTGCAGCGGAGGCGGGGACATGTAGACAGCCAAAATTTGGAAAATGGCAGTGTTTCCTCGAGTTCCCTGGCATCGGCCTTTTTGAGCGGCTTGCTTTTTTTCCTGGTAGGAGAGGGCCCTGACGGAGAAAGGCAGGATTACGTGTGCAGGAAAGGTGTGTGCTGAGAGGGTGACGACGTTGAGACCATGTTGGGATCTTTAGTCCCAGGAGAGGCCCCTGGCGGGTGTGGGTCAGTGTTCTCTACCCATCCCACTTGGCGGGGGGAGGTTTTCACCATACAAAGCAGCAGCGGAATTATTCGTCGCCGGAGGGGTTGCATCTGCCCACAAGCTCCACCTGGCCAGGGTCCGCCCCTACTGTATTGTCCATGTCAGTCAACAGAAGCTAAGACCTTCCAGAGAGACTACCTGCTCTTCTCTACCCACGGGGAAGCAGTACAGCCAGAAGCCTCCCCCGTTCCATCTCTAGGCTCTCTCTCAGGCCCCTCATACTTGTGATGTGTCTCGGGGTAGAAGGAAGAGATTTCTCCGAATGAACACATACACAGAGGGGCCATAGATGCTGAGGAAGGGCGCCTTGCCTACTGATATCCTAGCGTAAGTGGAAAAGTGGTACCTGCCTGCTGGCCCCGTGTGTCGAACGTGTCCACATCAGGGGCTGCCTACTGTGAGGTGATTCCCCGGGTGCCCTGGATTTTGTGGCCCAAAAGAGAAGGGGCCGTCGTGTGTCCATGGGTAAAATGGAGGGCACTGCGGAAGTGGCCGCTTAGGCTGGACCTCTCCTATTGGCTCGGTGTTTGTGACCCGTCCCCGTCAGAATTCCGGCCAGCCTTGCGGTGGCTGTCTCCATGGTGATTGGGAAAGAAGCCTTAGGCCCCGCACTCAGCCGTCACCTGGCCTACCTGGCCTCTTTAGCCTCATCTAGACCGCTGTGTGGATGAAAGAATGAATGTCGGCCAATGACCACATGTCCTCGTTGCCTTTGAAGGATTAGGCTCCTTGCCTGGGCAGAAGACAGCCAAGGTCAGCCTGAGCCTAGACACCTAGTGACCTGTGACACTGCAGGCAGTGACAGATGTTGATTTTCATGCTCATGTATCCGCAGGTGGCGGATTCAGAGTGGTCAGAGAAGAAGTGTAACTAGGGATGACACAGACACGAGGGCACGGGCCAAAGGTCAGGGAAAATAGCTGAGATCGTGGAGCTCTAGCGGAGCCAGTGTAGGGCCCAGGCCTCCCTCCTGTACGTGGCAAAGAGGTGATCCATATGCCGCCATGCGCAGACTCTGGACTGCTGGGGCCCTGGACGCCCGGATTGCGGCCTTGTCTTCGGAGAAGTGACACACATGCACTGTGCCAGCGGAGGCTGTGGCCCAGCAGAGGGCAAAATCTTGAAAATGCGGGCTTCAGTTGACTTTGCCTGTGCTCTCCTTTGGCTGAGTGCCATCGTGTGTTTCCTAGCAGGAGAAGGTATTCGTGGAGAGAGGCGGATTCCATGTGTGCAGGCAAAGTGTGTGCTGAGATGATGAGTGGCTGGAGACCAGGGTGGACTCTTCAGACCCAGGATAGAACCCTGGCAGGTATGTGTCAATGTTTCTGCCCATGGCACTCAGCCGGGTATTTGCATAGAATGTTCTCCGCGGAATTAGTAGTCTCCGGAGAGGCTGCTGCATGTCAGCAAGCTTCACCTGGCCAGGTCCGCCCGTGATGTAGCTCCCCAATCAATGGCTACTCTCTAGACCTTCCAGATAGACTAGCAGATCTTCTCTGCCCATGGGCAACCAGTAGAGCCAGAGGCCTTCCCCCTTTGCTCTTTCGTCTCTAGGCCCTCTGTCAGGCACTCCAAGGTGTGAAGTGACAAGGGGGAGAAGGAAGAGATTTCAGAGAACGAACACATCCAGAGAGAGACAGAGAGAGGCAAGAGATGCTGAGTGGGGATGCCTTGCGTAGTGATATCCTGAGGAAAGTGGGAAAGAGGTACCTGGCCTGCTGTGCCAATGCCCTGAAGCAGTCCGCACCAGGGGCTCCCTTGTGCCTGCGTAGCCTTTCCCAGGGTGTGCTCAAATCCTGTGGCCACTAGGTGTCATAGGTCACACTGGAGGGCCCTGTGTCATCTGCCTGGCGGGCCGGATCTCTGCCATTGGCTCAAGTCTTGTCAGCAGGCCCATCACAAGCTCCGCCCACTCTTGCGGGGGGGGACTGTCTCTATGGTGATGGCAAAGGAGTCTTAGCCCCGCCCACCTGGCCTTGACTTCACCTACCTGGCCCGCTGACCCTCACTCAGACCTCTGTGTTGCTCCAAATGAATGTCCGCCAGTGCCCGGGTGTCAGCATCTGGGATAAAGGATTCGGGACCTTGCCTGGGGCAGAAGGCAGCCTAGGTCAGCGGGTACCTGGAAGTCTACTGCCTTGTGACACTGCTGCCGGTGACAAATGGTGACTCCCACACTCACATATCGCCTGGTGGCAGAATGATAGTGATGGGCGGAGAAACATGGCTCCGGAGCACACGTTCCGTGGGGCACCAGCCAAAGCAAAGGCCAGGGCCGGTAGTGGACGTCGTGGAGCTGAATGGCGAGCCAGTGAAGGGCCCAAGGGTCCCTCCTGTATGTGGCGAACAGGTCATCCGTGTCCCCACGTCCATAAACCATGGGACTGCTGGGGCCCAGGCTGCCAGGATTTCGGCCTTGCCTTCGGAGCCCGGCCACATACGCGGCCTTGCAGCGGAGGCGGGGACATGTAGACAGCCAAAATTTGGAAAATGGCAGTGTTTCCTCGAGTTCCCGGGCATCGGCCTTTTTGAGCGGCTTGCTTTTTTTCCTGGTAGGAGAGGGCCCTGACGGAGAAAGGCAGGATTACGTGTGCAGGAAAGGTGTGTGCTGAGAGGGTGACGACGTTGAGACCATGTTGGGATCTTTAGTCCCAGGAGAGGCCCCTGGCGGGTGTGGGTCAGTGTTCTCTACCCATCCCACTTGGCGGGGGGAGGTTTTCACCATACAAAGCAGCAGCGGAATTATTCGTCGCCGGAGGGGTTGCATCTGCCCACAAGCTCCACCTGGCCAGGGTCCGCCCCTACTGTATTGTCCATGTCAGTCAACAGAAGCTAAGACCTTCCAGAGAGACTACCTGCTCTTCTCTACCCACGAGGAAGCAGTACAGCCAGAAGCCTCCCCCGTTCCATCTCTAGGCTCTCTCTCAGGCCCCTCATACTTGTGATGTGTCTCAGGGGTAGAAGGAAGAGATTTCTCCGAATGAACACATACACAGAGGGGCCATAGATGCTGAGGAAGGGCGCCTTGCCTACTGATATCCTAGCGTAAGTGGAAAAGTGGTACCTGCCTGCTGGCCCCGTGTGTCGAACGTGTCCACATCAGGGGCTGCCTACTGTGAGGTGATTCCCTGGGTGCCCTGGATTTTGTGGCCCAAAAGAGAAGGGGCCGTCGTGTGTCCATGGGTAAAATGGAGGGCACTGCGGAAGTGGCCGCTTAGGCTGGACCTCTCCTATTGGCTCGGTGTTTGTGACCCGTCCCCGTCAGAAGTTCCGGCCAGCCTTGCGGTGGCTGTCTCCATGGTGATTGGGAAAGAAGCCTTAGGCCCCGCACTCAGCGGTCACCTGGCCTACCTGGCCTCTTTAGCCTCATCTAGACCGCTGTGTGGATGAAAGAATGAATGTCGGCCAATGACCACATGTCCTCGTTGCCTTTGAAGGATTAGGCTCCTTGCCTGGGCAGAAGACAGCCAAGGTCAGCCTGAGCCTAGACACCTAGTGATCTGTGACACTGCAGGCAGTGACAGATGTTGATTTTCATGCTCATGTATCCGCAGGTGGCGGATTCAGAGTGGTCGGAGAAGAAGTGTAACTAGGGATGACACAGACACGAGGGCACGGGCCAAAGGTCAGGGAAAATAGCTGAGATCGTGGAGCTCTAGCGGAGCCAGTGTAGGGCCCAGGCCTCCCTCCTGTACGTGGCAAAGAGGTGATCCATATGCCGCCATGCGCAGACTCTGGACTGCTGGGGCCCTGGACGCCCGGATTGCGGCCTTGTCTTCGGAGAAGTGACACACATGCACTGTGCCAGCGGAGGCTGTGGCACAGCAGAGGGCAAAATCTTGATAATGGGGGCTTCAGTTGACTTTGCCTGTGCTCTCCTTTGGCTGAGTGCCATCGTGTGTTTCCTAGCAGGAGAAGGCATTCGTGGAGAGAGGCGGATTCCATGTGTGCAGGCAAAGTGTGTGCTGAGATGATGAGTGGCTGGAGACCAGGGTGGACTCTTCAGACCCAGGATAAACCTCTGGCAGGTATGTGTCAATGTTTTCTGCCCATGGCACTCAGCCGGGTATTTGCATAGAATGTTCTCCACGGAATTAGTAGTCTCCGGAGAGGCTGCTGCATGTCAGCAAGCTTCACCTGGCCAGGTCCGCCCGTGATGTAGCTCCCCAATCAATGGCTACTCTCTAGACCTTCCAGATAGACTAGCAGATCTTCTCTGCCCATGGGCAACCAGTAGAGCCAGAGGCCTTCCCCCTTTGCTCTTTCGTCTCTAGGCCCTCTGTCAGGCACTCCAAGGTGTGAAGTGACAAGGGGGAGAAGGAAGAGATTTCAGAGAACGAACACATCCAGAGAGAGACAGAGAGAGGCAAGAGATGCTGAGTGGGGATGCCTTGCGTAGTGATATCCTGAGGAAAGTGGGAAAGAGGTACCTGGCCTGCTGTGCCAATGCCCTGAAGCAGTCCGCACCAGGGGCTCCCTTGTGCCTGCGTAGCCTTTCCCAGGGTGTGCTCAAATCCTGTGGCCACTAGGTGTCATAGGTCACACTGGAGGGCCCTGTGTCATCTGCCTGGCGGGCCGGATCTCTGCCATTGGCTCAAGTCTTGTCAGCAGGCCCATCACAAGCTCCGGCCACTCTTGCGGGGGGGGACTGTCTCTATGGTGATGGCAAAGGAGTCTTAGCCCCGCCCACCTGGCCTTGACTTCACCTACCTGGCCCGCTGACCCTCACTCAGACCTCTGTGTTGCTCCAAATGAATGTCCGCCAGTGCCCAGGTGTCAGCATCTGGGATAAAGGATTCGGGACCTTGCCTGGGGCAGAAGGCAGCCTAGGTCAGCGGGTACCTGGAAGTCTACTGCCTTGTGACACTGCTGCCAGTGACAAATGGTGACTCCCACACTCACATATCGCCTGGTGGCAGAATGATAGTGATGGGCGGAGAAACATGGCTCCGGAGCACACGTTCCGTGGGGCACCAGCCAAAGCAAAGGCCAGGGCCGGTAGTGGACGTCGTGGAGCTGAATGGCGAGCCAGTGAAGGGCCCAAGGGTCCCTCCTGTATGTGGCGAACAGGTCATCCGTGTCCCCACGTCCATAAACCATGGGACTGCTGGGGCCCAGGCTGCCAGGATTTCGGCCTTGCCTTCGGAGCCCGGCCACATACGCGGCCTTGCAGCGGAGGCGGGGACATGTAGACAGCCAAAATTTGGAAAATGGCAGTGTTTCCTCGAGTTCCCTGGCATCGGCCTTTTTGAGCGGCTTGCTTTTTTTCCTGGTAGGAGAGGGCCCTGACGGAGAAAGGCAGGATTACGTGTGCAGGAAAGGTGTGTGCTGAGAGGGTGACGACGTTGAGACCATGTTGGGATCTTTAGTCCCAGGAGAGGCCCCTGGCGGGTGTGGGTCAGTGTTCTCTACCCATCCCACTTGGCGGGGGGAGGTTTTCACCATACAAAGCAGCAGCGGAATTATTCGTCGCCGGAGGGGTTGCATCTGCCCACAAGCTCCACCTGGCCAGGGTCCGCCCCTACTGTATTGTCCATGTCAGTCAACAGAAGCTAAGACCTTCCAGAGAGACTACCTGCTCTTCTCTACCCACGGGGAAGCAGTACAGCCAGAAGCCTCCCCCGTTCCATCTCTAGGCTCTCTCTCAGGCCCCTCATACTTGTGATGTGTCTCGGGGTAGAAGGAAGAGATTTCTCCGAATGAACACATACACAGAGGGGCCATAGATGCTGAGGAAGGGCGCCTTGCCTACTGATATCCTAGCGTAAGTGGAAAAGTGGTACCTGCCTGCTGGCCCCGTGTGTCGAACGTGTCCACATCAGGGGCTGCCTACTGTGAGGTGATTCCCCGGGTGCCCTGGATTTTGTGGCCCAAAAGAGAAGGGGCCGTCGTGTGTCCATGGGTAAAATGGAGGGCACTGCGGAAGTGGCCGCTTAGGCTGGACCTCTCCTATTGGCTCGGTGTTTGTGACCCGTCCCCGTCAGAATTCCGGCCAGCCTTGCGGTGGCTGTCTCCATGGTGATTGGGAAAGAAGCCTTAGGCCCCGCACTCAGCCGTCACCTGGCCTACCTGGCCTCTTTAGCCTCATCTAGACCGCTGTGTGGATGAAAGAATGAATGTCGGCCAATGACCACATGTCCTCGTTGCCTTTGAAGGATTAGGCTCCTTGCCTGGGCAGAAGACAGCCAAGGTCAGCCTGAGCCTAGACACCTAGTGACCTGTGACACTGCAGGCAGTGACAGATGTTGATTTTCATGCTCATGTATCCGCAGGTGGCGGATTCAGAGTGGTCAGAGAAGAAGTGTAACTAGGGATGACACAGACACGAGGGCACGGGCCAAAGGTCAGGGAAAATAGCTGAGATCGTGGAGCTCTAGCGGAGCCAGTGTAGGGCCCAGGCCTCCCTCCTGTACGTGGCAAAGAGGTGATCCATATGCCGCCATGCGCAGACTCTGGACTGCTGGGGCCCTGGACGCCCGGATTGCGGCCTTGTCTTCGGAGAAGTGACACACATGCACTGTGCCAGCGGAGGCTGTGGCCCAGCAGAGGGCAAAATCTTGAAAATGCGGGCTTCAGTTGACTTTGCCTGTGCTCTCCTTTGGCTGAGTGCCATCGTGTGTTTCCTAGCAGGAGAAGGTATTCGTGGAGAGAGGCGGATTCCATGTGTGCAGGCAAAGTGTGTGCTGAGATGATGAGTGGCTGGAGACCAGGGTGGACTCTTCAGACCCAGGATAGAACCCTGGCAGGTATGTGTCAATGTTTCTGCCCATGGCACTCAGCCGGGTATTTGCATAGAATGTTCTCCGCGGAATTAGTAGTCTCCGGAGAGGCTGCTGCATGTCAGCAAGCTTCACCTGGCCAGGTCCGCCCGTGATGTAGCTCCCCAATCAATGGCTACTCTCTAGACCTTCCAGATAGACTAGCAGATCTTCTCTGCCCATGGGCAACCAGTAGAGCCAGAGGCCTTCCCCCTTTGCTCTTTCGTCTCTAGGCCCTCTGTCAGGCACTCCAAGGTGTGAAGTGACAAGGGGGAGAAGGAAGAGATTTCAGAGAACGAACACATCCAGAGAGAGACAGAGAGAGGCAAGAGATGCTGAGTGGGGATGCCTTGCGTAGTGATATCCTGAGGAAAGTGGGAAAGAGGTACCTGGCCTGCTGTGCCAATGCCCTGAAGCAGTCCGCACCAGGGGCTCCCTTGTGCCTGCGTAGCCTTTCCCAGGGTGTGCTCAAATCCTGTGGCCACTAGGTGTCATAGGTCACACTGGAGGGCCCTGTGTCATCTGCCTGGCGGGCCGGATCTCTGCCATTGGCTCAAGTCTTGTCAGCAGGCCCATCACAAGCTCCGCCCACTCTTGCGGGGGGGGACTGTCTCTATGGTGATGGCAAAGGAGTCTTAGCCCCGCCCACCTGGCCTTGACTTCACCTACCTGGCCCGCTGACCCTCACTCAGACCTCTGTGTTGCTCCAAATGAATGTCCGCCAGTGCCCGGGTGTCAGCATCTGGGATAAAGGATTCGGGACCTTGCCTGGGGCAGAAGGCAGCCTAGGTCAGCGGGTACCTGGAAGTCTACTGCCTTGTGACACTGCTGCCGGTGACAAATGGTGACTCCCACACTCACATATCGCCTGGTGGCAGAATGATAGTGATGGGCGGAGAAACATGGCTCCGGAGCACACGTTCCGTGGGGCACCAGCCAAAGCAAAGGCCAGGGCCGGTAGTGGACGTCGTGGAGCTGAATGGCGAGCCAGTGAAGGGCCCAAGGGTCCCTCCTGTATGTGGCGAACAGGTCATCCGTGTCCCCACGTCCATAAACCATGGGACTGCTGGGGCCCAGGCTGCCAGGATTTCGGCCTTGCCTTCGGAGCCCGGCCACATACGCGGCCTTGCAGCGGAGGCGGGGACATGTAGACAGCCAAAATTTGGAAAATGGCAGTGTTTCCTCGAGTTCCCGGGCATCGGCCTTTTTGAGCGGCTTGCTTTTTTTCCTGGTAGGAGAGGGCCCTGACGGAGAAAGGCAGGATTACGTGTGCAGGAAAGGTGTGTGCTGAGAGGGTGACGACGTTGAGACCATGTTGGGATCTTTAGTCCCAGGAGAGGCCCCTGGCGGGTGTGGGTCAGTGTTCTCTACCCATCCCACTTGGCGGGGGGAGGTTTTCACCATACAAAGCAGCAGCGGAATTATTCGTCGCCGGAGGGGTTGCATCTGCCCACAAGCTCCACCTGGCCAGGGTCCGCCCCTACTGTATTGTCCATGTCAGTCAACAGAAGCTAAGACCTTCCAGAGAGACTACCTGCTCTTCTCTACCCACGAGGAAGCAGTACAGCCAGAAGCCTCCCCCGTTCCATCTCTAGGCTCTCTCTCAGGCCCCTCATACTTGTGATGTGTCTCAGGGGTAGAAGGAAGAGATTTCTCCGAATGAACACATACACAGAGGGGCCATAGATGCTGAGGAAGGGCGCCTTGCCTACTGATATCCTAGCGTAAGTGGAAAAGTGGTACCTGCCTGCTGGCCCCGTGTGTCGAACGTGTCCACATCAGGGGCTGCCTACTGTGAGGTGATTCCCTGGGTGCCCTGGATTTTGTGGCCCAAAAGAGAAGGGGCCGTCGTGTGTCCATGGGTAAAATGGAGGGCACTGCGGAAGTGGCCGCTTAGGCTGGACCTCTCCTATTGGCTCGGTGTTTGTGACCCGTCCCCGTCAGAAGTTCCGGCCAGCCTTGCGGTGGCTGTCTCCATGGTGATTGGGAAAGAAGCCTTAGGCCCCGCACTCAGCGGTCACCTGGCCTACCTGGCCTCTTTAGCCTCATCTAGACCGCTGTGTGGATGAAAGAATGAATGTCGGCCAATGACCACATGTCCTCGTTGCCTTTGAAGGATTAGGCTCCTTGCCTGGGCAGAAGACAGCCAAGGTCAGCCTGAGCCTAGACACCTAGTGATCTGTGACACTGCAGGCAGTGACAGATGTTGATTTTCATGCTCATGTATCCGCAGGTGGCGGATTCAGAGTGGTCGGAGAAGAAGTGTAACTAGGGATGACACAGACACGAGGGCACGGGCCAAAGGTCAGGGAAAATAGCTGAGATCGTGGAGCTCTAGCGGAGCCAGTGTAGGGCCCAGGCCTCCCTCCTGTACGTGGCAAAGAGGTGATCCATATGCCGCCATGCGCAGACTCTGGACTGCTGGGGCCCTGGACGCCCGGATTGCGGCCTTGTCTTCGGAGAAGTGACACACATGCACTGTGCCAGCGGAGGCTGTGGCACAGCAGAGGGCAAAATCTTGATAATGGGGGCTTCAGTTGACTTTGCCTGTGCTCTCCTTTGGCTGAGTGCCATCGTGTGTTTCCTAGCAGGAGAAGGCATTCGTGGAGAGAGGCGGATTCCATGTGTGCAGGCAAAGTGTGTGCTGAGATGATGAGTGGCCGGAGACCAGGGTGGACTCTTCAGACCCAGGATAAACCTCTGGCAGGTATGTGTCAATGTTTTCTGCCCATGGCACTCAGCCGGGTATTTGCATAGAATGTTCTCCACGGAATTAGTAGTCTCCGGAGAGGCTGCTGCATGTCAGCAAGCTTCACCTGGCCAGGTCCGCCCGTGATGTAGCTCCCCAATCAATGGCTACTCTCTAGACCTTCCAGATAGACTAGCAGATCTTCTCTGCCCATGGGCAACCAGTAGAGCCAGAGGCCTTCCCCCTTTGCTCTTTCGTCTCTAGGCCCTCTGTCAGGCACTCCAAGGTGTGAAGTGACAAGGGGGAGAAGGAAGAGATTTCAGAGAACGAACACATCCAGAGAGAGACAGAGAGAGGCAAGAGATGCTGAGTGGGGATGCCTTGCGTAGTGATATCCTGAGGAAAGTGGGAAAGAGGTACCTGGCCTGCTGTGCCAATGCCCTGAAGCAGTCCGCACCAGGGGCTCCCTTGTGCCTGCGTAGCCTTTCCCAGGGTGTGCTCAAATCCTGTGGCCACTAGGTGTCATAGGTCACACTGGAGGGCCCTGTGTCATCTGCCTGGCGGGCCGGATCTCTGCCATTGGCTCAAGTCTTGTCAGCAGGCCCATCACAAGCTCCGGCCACTCTTGCGGGGGGGGACTGTCTCTATGGTGATGGCAAAGGAGTCTTAGCCCCGCCCACCTGGCCTTGACTTCACCTACCTGGCCCGCTGACCCTCACTCAGACCTCTGTGTTGCTCCAAATGAATGTCCGCCAGTGCCCAGGTGTCAGCATCTGGGATAAAGGATTCGGGACCTTGCCTGGGGCAGAAGGCAGCCTAGGTCAGCGGGTACCTGGAAGTCTACTGCCTTGTGACACTGCTGCCAGTGACAAATGGTGACTCCCACACTCACATATCGCCTGGTGGCAGAATGATAGTGATGGGCGGAGAAACATGGCTCCGGAGCACACGTTCCGTGGGGCACCAGCCAAAGCAAAGGCCAGGGCCGGTAGTGGACGTCGTGGAGCTGAATGGCGAGCCAGTGAAGGGCCCAAGGGTCCCTCCTGTATGTGGCGAACAGGTCATCCGTGTCCCCACGTCCATAAACCATGGGACTGCTGGGGCCCAGGCTGCCAGGATTTCGGCCTTGCCTTCGGAGCCCGGCCACATACGCGGCCTTGCAGCGGAGGCGGGGACATGTAGACAGCCAAAATTTGGAAAATGGCAGTGTTTCCTCGAGTTCCCTGGCATCGGCCTTTTTGAGCGGCTTGCTTTTTTTCCTGGTAGGAGAGGGCCCTGACGGAGAAAGGCAGGATTACGTGTGCAGGAAAGGTGTGTGCTGAGAGGGTGACGACGTTGAGACCATGTTGGGATCTTTAGTCCCAGGAGAGGCCCCTGGCGGGTGTGGGTCAGTGTTCTCTACCCATCCCACTTGGCGGGGGGAGGTTTTCACCATACAAAGCAGCAGCGGAATTATTCGTCGCCGGAGGGGTTGCATCTGCCCACAAGCTCCACCTGGCCAGGGTCCGCCCCTACTGTATTGTCCATGTCAGTCAACAGAAGCTAAGACCTTCCAGAGAGACTACCTGCTCTTCTCTACCCACGGGGAAGCAGTACAGCCAGAAGCCTCCCCCGTTCCATCTCTAGGCTCTCTCTCAGGCCCCTCATACTTGTGATGTGTCTCGGGGTAGAAGGAAGAGATTTCTCCGAATGAACACATACACAGAGGGGCCATAGATGCTGAGGAAGGGCGCCTTGCCTACTGATATCCTAGCGTAAGTGGAAAAGTGGTACCTGCCTGCTGGCCCCGTGTGTCGAACGTGTCCACATCAGGGGCTGCCTACTGTGAGGTGATTCCCCGGGTGCCCTGGATTTTGTGGCCCAAAAGAGAAGGGGCCGTCGTGTGTCCATGGGTAAAATGGAGGGCACTGCGGAAGTGGCCGCTTAGGCTGGACCTCTCCTATTGGCTCGGTGTTTGTGACCCGTCCCCGTCAGAATTCCGGCCAGCCTTGCGGTGGCTGTCTCCATGGTGATTGGGAAAGAAGCCTTAGGCCCCGCACTCAGCCGTCACCTGGCCTACCTGGCCTCTTTAGCCTCATCTAGACCGCTGTGTGGATGAAAGAATGAATGTCGGCCAATGACCACATGTCCTCGTTGCCTTTGAAGGATTAGGCTCCTTGCCTGGGCAGAAGACAGCCAAGGTCAGCCTGAGCCTAGACACCTAGTGACCTGTGACACTGCAGGCAGTGACAGATGTTGATTTTCATGCTCATGTATCCGCAGGTGGCGGATTCAGAGTGGTCAGAGAAGAAGTGTAACTAGGGATGACACAGACACGAGGGCACGGGCCAAAGGTCAGGGAAAATAGCTGAGATCGTGGAGCTCTAGCGGAGCCAGTGTAGGGCCCAGGCCTCCCTCCTGTACGTGGCAAAGAGGTGATCCATATGCCGCCATGCGCAGACTCTGGACTGCTGGGGCCCTGGACGCCCGGATTGCGGCCTTGTCTTCGGAGAAGTGACACACATGCACTGTGCCAGCGGAGGCTGTGGCCCAGCAGAGGGCAAAATCTTGAAAATGCGGGCTTCAGTTGACTTTGCCTGTGCTCTCCTTTGGCTGAGTGCCATCGTGTGTTTCCTAGCAGGAGAAGGTATTCGTGGAGAGAGGCGGATTCCATGTGTGCAGGCAAAGTGTGTGCTGAGATGATGAGTGGCTGGAGACCAGGGTGGACTCTTCAGACCCAGGATAGAACCCTGGCAGGTATGTGTCAATGTTTCTGCCCATGGCACTCAGCCGGGTATTTGCATAGAATGTTCTCCGCGGAATTAGTAGTCTCCGGAGAGGCTGCTGCATGTCAGCAAGCTTCACCTGGCCAGGTCCGCCCGTGATGTAGCTCCCCAATCAATGGCTACTCTCTAGACCTTCCAGATAGACTAGCAGATCTTCTCTGCCCATGGGCAACCAGTAGAGCCAGAGGCCTTCCCCCTTTGCTCTTTCGTCTCTAGGCCCTCTGTCAGGCACTCCAAGGTGTGAAGTGACAAGGGGGAGAAGGAAGAGATTTCAGAGAACGAACACATCCAGAGAGAGACAGAGAGAGGCAAGAGATGCTGAGTGGGGATGCCTTGCGTAGTGATATCCTGAGGAAAGTGGGAAAGAGGTACCTGGCCTGCTGTGCCAATGCCCTGAAGCAGTCCGCACCAGGGGCTCCCTTGTGCCTGCGTAGCCTTTCCCAGGGTGTGCTCAAATCCTGTGGCCACTAGGTGTCATAGGTCACACTGGAGGGCCCTGTGTCATCTGCCTGGCGGGCCGGATCTCTGCCATTGGCTCAAGTCTTGTCAGCAGGCCCATCACAAGCTCCGCCCACTCTTGCGGGGGGGGACTGTCTCTATGGTGATGGCAAAGGAGTCTTAGCCCCGCCCACCTGGCCTTGACTTCACCTACCTGGCCCGCTGACCCTCACTCAGACCTCTGTGTTGCTCCAAATGAATGTCCGCCAGTGCCCGGGTGTCAGCATCTGGGATAAAGGATTCGGGACCTTGCCTGGGGCAGAAGGCAGCCTAGGTCAGCGGGTACCTGGAAGTCTACTGCCTTGTGACACTGCTGCCGGTGACAAATGGTGACTCCCACACTCACATATCGCCTGGTGGCAGAATGATAGTGATGGGCGGAGAAACATGGCTCCGGAGCACACGTTCCGTGGGGCACCAGCCAAAGCAAAGGCCAGGGCCGGTAGTGGACGTCGTGGAGCTGAATGGCGAGCCAGTGAAGGGCCCAAGGGTCCCTCCTGTATGTGGCGAACAGGTCATCCGTGTCCCCACGTCCATAAACCATGGGACTGCTGGGGCCCAGGCTGCCAGGATTTCGGCCTTGCCTTCGGAGCCCGGCCACATACGCGGCCTTGCAGCGGAGGCGGGGACATGTAGACAGCCAAAATTTGGAAAATGGCAGTGTTTCCTCGAGTTCCCGGGCATCGGCCTTTTTGAGCGGCTTGCTTTTTTTCCTGGTAGGAGAGGGCCCTGACGGAGAAAGGCAGGATTACGTGTGCAGGAAAGGTGTGTGCTGAGAGGGTGACGACGTTGAGACCATGTTGGGATCTTTAGTCCCAGGAGAGGCCCCTGGCGGGTGTGGGTCAGTGTTCTCTACCCATCCCACTTGGCGGGGGGAGGTTTTCACCATACAAAGCAGCAGCGGAATTATTCGTCGCCGGAGGGGTTGCATCTGCCCACAAGCTCCACCTGGCCAGGGTCCGCCCCTACTGTATTGTCCATGTCAGTCAACAGAAGCTAAGACCTTCCAGAGAGACTACCTGCTCTTCTCTACCCACGAGGAAGCAGTACAGCCAGAAGCCTCCCCCGTTCCATCTCTAGGCTCTCTCTCAGGCCCCTCATACTTGTGATGTGTCTCAGGGGTAGAAGGAAGAGATTTCTCCGAATGAACACATACACAGAGGGGCCATAGATGCTGAGGAAGGGCGCCTTGCCTACTGATATCCTAGCGTAAGTGGAAAAGTGGTACCTGCCTGCTGGCCCCGTGTGTCGAACGTGTCCACATCAGGGGCTGCCTACTGTGAGGTGATTCCCTGGGTGCCCTGGATTTTGTGGCCCAAAAGAGAAGGGGCCGTCGTGTGTCCATGGGTAAAATGGAGGGCACTGCGGAAGTGGCCGCTTAGGCTGGACCTCTCCTATTGGCTCGGTGTTTGTGACCCGTCCCCGTCAGAAGTTCCGGCCAGCCTTGCGGTGGCTGTCTCCATGGTGATTGGGAAAGAAGCCTTAGGCCCCGCACTCAGCGGTCACCTGGCCTACCTGGCCTCTTTAGCCTCATCTAGACCGCTGTGTGGATGAAAGAATGAATGTCGGCCAATGACCACATGTCCTCGTTGCCTTTGAAGGATTAGGCTCCTTGCCTGGGCAGAAGACAGCCAAGGTCAGCCTGAGCCTAGACACCTAGTGATCTGTGACACTGCAGGCAGTGACAGATGTTGATTTTCATGCTCATGTATCCGCAGGTGGCGGATTCAGAGTGGTCGGAGAAGAAGTGTAACTAGGGATGACACAGACACGAGGGCACGGGCCAAAGGTCAGGGAAAATAGCTGAGATCGTGGAGCTCTAGCGGAGCCAGTGTAGGGCCCAGGCCTCCCTCCTGTACGTGGCAAAGAGGTGATCCATATGCCGCCATGCGCAGACTCTGGACTGCTGGGGCCCTGGACGCCCGGATTGCGGCCTTGTCTTCGGAGAAGTGACACACATGCACTGTGCCAGCGGAGGCTGTGGCCCAGCAGAGGGCAAAATCTTGATAATGGGGGCTTCAGTTGACTTTGCCTGTGCTCTCCTTTGGCTGAGTGCCATCGTGTGTTTCCTAGCAGGAGAAGGCATTCGTGGAGAGAGGCGGATTCCATGTGTGCAGGCAAAGTGTGTGCTGAGATGATGAGTGGCCGGAGACCAGGGTGGACTCTTCAGACCCAGGATAAACCTCTGGCAGGTATGTGTCAATGTTTTCTGCCCATGGCACTCAGCCGGGTATTTGCATAGAATGTTCTCCGCGGAATTAGTAGTCTCCGGAGAGGCTGCTGCATGTCAGCAAGCTTCACCTGGCCAGGTCCGCCCGTGATGTAGCTCCCCAATCAATGGCTACTCTCTAGACCTTCCAGATAGACTAGCAGATCTTCTCTGCCCATGGGCAACCAGTAGAGCCAGAGGCCTTCCCCCTTTGCTCTTTCGTCTCTAGGCCCTCTGTCAGGCACTCCAAGGTGTGAAGTGACAAGGGGGAGAAGGAAGAGATTTCAGAGAACGAACACATCCAGAGAGAGACAGAGAGAGGCAAGAGATGCTGAGTGGGGATGCCTTGCGTAGTGATATCCTGAGGAAAGTGGGAAAGAGGTACCTGGCCTGCTGTGCCAATGCCCTGAAGCAGTCCGCACCAGGGGCTCCCTTGTGCCTGCGTAGCCTTTCCCAGGGTGTGCTCAAATCCTGTGGCCACTAGGTGTCATAGGTCACACTGGAGGGCCCTGTGTCATCTGCCTGGCGGGCCGGATCTCTGCCATTGGCTCAAGTCTTGTCAGCAGGCCCATCACAAGCTCCGCCCACTCTTGCGGGGGGGGACTGTCTCTATGGTGATGGCAAAGGAGTCTTAGCCCCGCCCACCTGGCCTTGACTTCACCTACCTGGCCCGCTGACCCTCACTCAGACCTCTGTGTTGCTCCAAATGAATGTCCGCCAGTGCCCGGGTGTCAGCATCTGGGATAAAGGATTCGGGACCTTGCCTGGGGCAGAAGGCAGCCTAGGTCAGCGGGTACCTGGAAGTCTACTGCCTTGTGACACTGCTGCCAGTGACAAATGGTGACTCCCACACTCACATATCGCCTGGTGGCAGAATGATAGTGATGGGCGGAGAAACATGGCTCCGGAGCACACGTTCCGTGGGGCACCAGCCAAAGCAAAGGCCAGGGCCGGTAGTGGACGTCGTGGAGCTGAATGGCGAGCCAGTGAAGGGCCCAAGGGTCCCTCCTGTATGTGGCGAACAGGTCATCCGTGTCCCCACGTCCATAAACCATGGGACTGCTGGGGCCCAGGCTGCCAGGATTTCGGCCTTGCCTTCGGAGCCCGGCCACATACGCGGCCTTGCAGCGGAGGCGGGGACATGTAGACAGCCAAAATTTGGAAAATGGCAGTGTTTCCTCGAGTTCCCTGGCATCGGCCTTTTTGAGCGGCTTGCTTTTTCTCCTGGTAGGATAGGGCCCTGACGGAGAAAGGCAGGATTACGTGTGCAGGAAAGGTGTGTGCTGAGAGGGTGACGACGTTGAGACCATGTTGGGATCTTTAGTCCCAGGAGAGGCCCCTGGCGGGTGTGGGTCAGTGTTCTCTACCCATCCCACTTGGCGGGGGGAGGTTTTCACCATACAAAGCAGCAGCGGAATTATTCGTCGCCGGAGGGGTTGCATCTGCCCACAAGCTCCACCTGGCCAGGGTCCGCCCCTACTGTATTGTCCATGTCAGTCAACAGAAGCTAAGACCTTCCAGAGAGACTACCTGCTCTTCTCTACCCACGGGGAAGCAGTACAGCCAGAAGCCTCCCCCGTTCCATCTCTAGGCTCTCTCTCAGGCCCCTCATACTTGTGATGTGTCTCAGGGGTAGAAGGAAGAGATTTCTCCGAATGAACACATACACAGAGGGGCCATAGATGCTGAGGAAGGGCGCCTTGCCTACGGATATCCTAGCGTAAGTGGAAAAGTGGTACCTGCCTGCTGGCCCCGTGTGTCGAACGTGTCCACATCAGGGGCTGCCTACTGTGAGGTGATTCCCCGGGTGCCCTGGATTTTGTGGCCCAAAAGAGAAGGGGCCGTCGTGTGTCCATGGGTAAAATGGAGGGCACTGCGGAAGTGGCCGCTTAGGCTGGACCTCTCCTATTGGCTCGGTGTTTGTGACCCGTCCCCGTCAGAAGTTCCGGCCAGCCTTGCGGTGGCTGTCTCCATGGTGATTGGGAAAGAAGCCTTAGGCCCCGCACTCAGCCGTCACCTGGCCTACCTGGCCTCTTTAGCCTCATCTAGACCGCTGTGTGGATGAAAGAATGAATGTCGGCCAATGACCACATGTCCTCGTTGCCTTTGAAGGATTAGGCTCCTTGCCTGGGCAGAAGACAGCCAAGGTCAGCCTGAGCCTAGACACCTAGTGACCTGTGACAGTGCAGGCAGTGACAGATGTTGATTTTCATGCTCATGTATCCGCAGGTGGCGGATTCAGAGTGGTCGGAGAAGAAGTGTAAGTAGGGATGACACAGACACGAGGGCACGGGCCAAAGGTCAGGGAAAATAGCTGAGATCGTGGAGCTCTAGCGGAGCCAGTGTAGGGCCCAGGCCTCCCTCCTGTACGTGGCAAAGAGGTGATCCATATGCCGCCATGCGCAGACTCTGGACTGCTGGGGCCCTGGACGCCCGGATTGCGGCCTTGTCTTCGGAGAAGTGACACACATGCACTGTGCCAGCGGAGGCTGTGGCCCAGCAGAGGGCAAAATCTTGAAAATGCGGGCTTCAGTTGACTTTGCCTGTGCTCTCCTTTGGCTGAGTGCCATCGTGTGTTTCCTAGCAGGAAAAGGTATTCGTGGAGAGAGGCGGATTCCATGTGTGCAGGCAAAGTGTGTGCTGAGATGATGAGTGGCTGGAGACCAGGGTGGACTCTTGAGACCCAGGATAGACCCCTGGCAGGTATGTGTCAATGTTTTCTGCCCATGGCACTCAGCCGGGTATTTGCATAGAATGTTCTCCGCGGAATTAGTAGTCTCCGGAGAGGCTGCTGCATGTCAGCAAGCTTCACCTGGCCAGGTCCGCCCGTGATGTAGCTCCCCAATCAATGGCTACTCTCTAGACCTTCCAGATAGACTAGCAGATCTTCTCTGCCCATGGGCAACCAGTAGAGCCAGAGGCCTTCCCCCTTTGCTCTTTCGTCTCTAGGCCCTCTGTCAGGCACTCCAAGGTGTGAAGTGACAAGGGGGAGAAGGAAGAGATTTCAGAGAACGAACACATCCAGAGAGAGACAGAGAGAGGCAAGAGATGCTGAGTGGGGATGCCTTGCGTAGTGATATCCTGAGGAAAGTGGGAAAGAGGTACCTGGCCTGCTGTGCCAATGCCCTGAAGCAGTCCGCACCAGGGGCTCCCTTGTGCCTGCGTAGCCTTTCCCAGGGTGTGCTCAAATCCTGTGGCCACTAGGTGTCATAGGTCACACTGGAGGGCCCTGTGTCATCTGCCTGGCGGGCCGGATCTCTGCCATTGGCTCAAGTCTTGTCAGCAGGCCCATCACAAGCTCCGGCCACTCTTGCGGGGGGGGACTGTCTCTATGGTGATGGCAAAGGAGTCTTAGCCCCGCCCACCTGGCCTTGACTTCACCTACCTGGCCCGCTGACCCTCACTCAGATCTCTGTGTTGCTCCAAATGAATGTCCGCCAGTGCCCGGGTGTCAGCATCTGGGATAAAGGATTCGGGACCTTGCCTGGGGCAGAAGGCAGCCTAGGTCAGCGGGTACCTGGAAGTCTACTGCCTTGTGACACTGCTGCCAGTGACAAATGGTGACTCCCACACTCACATATCGCCTGGTGGCAGAATGATAGTGATGGGCGGAGAAACATGGCTCCGGAGCACACGTTCCGTGGGGCACCAGCCAAAGCAAAGGCCAGGGCCGGTAGTGGACGTCGTGGAGCTGAATGGCGAGCCAGTGAAGGGCCCAAGGGTCCCTCCTGTATGTGGCGAACAGGTCATCCGTGTCCCCACGTCCATAAACCATGGGACTGCTGGGGCCCAGGCTGCCAGGATTTCGGCCTTGCCTTCGGAGCCCGGCCACATACGCGGCCTTGTAGCGGAGGCGGGGACATGTAGACAGCCAAAATTTGGAAAATGGCAGTGTTTCCTCGAGTTCCCTGGCATCGGCCTTTTTGAGCGGCTTGCTTTTTCTCCTGGTAGGAGAGGGCCCTGACGGAGAAAGGCAGGATTACGTGTGCAGGAAAGGTGTGTGCTGAGAGGGTGACGACGTTGAGACCATGTTGGGATCTTTAGTCCCAGGAGAGGCCCCTGGCGGGTGTGGGTCAGTGTTCTCTACCCATCCCACTTGGCGGGGGGAGGTTTTCACCATACAAAGCAGCAGCGGAATTATTCGTCGCCGGAGGGGTTGCATCTGCCCACAAGCTCCACCTGGCCAGGGTCCGCCCCTACTGTATTGTCCATGTCAGTCAACAGAAGCTAAGACCTTCCAGAGAGACTACCTGCTCTTCTCTACCCACGGGGAAGCAGTACAGCCAGAAGCCTCCCCCGTTCCATCTCTAGGCTCTCTCTCAGGCCCCTCATACTTGTGATGTGTCTCAGGGGTAGAAGGAAGAGATTTCTCCGAATGAACACATACACAGAGGGGCCATAGATGCTGAGGAAGGGCGCCTTGCCTACGGATATCCTAGCGTAAGTGGAAAAGTGGTACCTGCCTGCTGGCCCCGTGTGTCGAACGTGTCCACATCAGGGGCTGCCTACTGTGAGGTGATTCCCTGGGTGCCCTGGATTTTGTGGCCCAAAAGAGAAGGGGCCGTCGTGTGTCCATGGGTAAAATGGAGGGCACTGCGGAAGTGGCCGCTTAGGCTGGACCTCTCCTATTGGCTCGGTGTTTGTGACCCGTCCCCGTCAGAAGTTCCGGCCAGCCTTGCGGTGGCTGTCTCCATGGTGATTGGGAAAGAAGCCTTAGGCCCCGCACTCAGCCGTCACCTGGCCTACCTGGCCTCTTTAGCCTCATCTAGACCGCTGTGTGGATGAAAGAATGAATGTCGGCCAATGACCACATGTCCTCGTTGCCTTTGAAGGATTAGGCTCCTTGCCTGGGCAGAAGACAGCCAAGGTCAGCCTGAGCCTAGACACCTAGTGACCTGTGACAGTGCAGGCAGTGACAGATGTTGATTTTCATGCTCATGTATCCGCAGGTGGCGGATTCAGAGTGGTCGGAGAAGAAGTGTAAGTAGGGATGACACAGACACGAGGGCACGGGCCAAAGGTCAGGGAAAATAGCTGAGATCGTGGAGCTCTAGCGGAGCCAGTGTAGGGCCCAGGCCTCCCTCCTGTACGTGGCAAAGAGGTGATCCATATGCCGCCATGCGCAGACTCTGGACTGCTGGGGCCCTGGACGCCCGGATTGCGGCCTTGTCTTCGGAGAAGTGACACACATGCACTGTGCCAGCGGAGGCTGTGGCCCAGCAGAGGGCAAAATCTTGATAATGGGGGCTTCAGTTGACTTTGCCTGTGCTCTCCTTTGGCTGAGTGCCATCGTGTGTTTCCTAGCAGGAGAAGGCATTCGTGGAGAGAGGCGGATTCCATGTGTGCAGGCAAAGTGTGTGCTGAGATGATGAGTGGCTGGAGACCAGGGTGGACTCTTCAGACCCAGGATAAACCTCTGGCAGGTATGTGTCAATGTTTTCTGCCCATGGCACTCAGCCGGGTATTTGCATAGAATGTTCTCCGCGGAATTAGTAGTCTCCGGAGAGGCTGCTGCATGTCAGCAAGCTTCACCTGGCCAGGTCCGCCCGTGATGTAGCTCCCCAATCAATGGCTACTCTCTAGACCTTCCAGATAGACTAGCAGATCTTCTCTGCCCATGGGCAACCAGTAGAGCCAGAGGCCTTCCCCCTTTGCTCTTTCGTCTCTAGGCCCTCTGTCAGGCACTCCAAGGTGTGAAGTGACAAGGGGGAGAAGGAAGAGATTTCAGAGAACGAACACATCCAGAGAGAGACAGAGAGAGGCAAGAGATGCTGAGTGGGGATGCCTTGCGTAGTGATATCCTGAGGAAAGTGGGAAAGAGGTACCTGGCCTGCTGTGCCAATGCCCTGAAGCAGTCCGCACCAGGGGCTCCCTTGTGCCTGCGTAGCCTTTCCCAGGGTGTGCTCAAATCCTGTGGCCACTAGGTGTCATAGGTCACACTGGAGGGCCCTGTGTCATCTGCCTGGCGGGCCGGATCTCTGCCATTGGCTCAAGTCTTGTCAGCAGGCCCATCACAAGCTCCGCCCACTCTTGCGGGGGGGGACTGTCTCTATGGTGATGGCAAAGGAGTCTTAGCCCCGCCCACCTGGCCTTGACTTCACCTACCTGGCCCGCTGACCCTCACTCAGATCTCTATGTTGCTCCAAATGAATGTCCGCCAGTGCCCGGGTGTCAGCATCTGGGATAAAGGATTCGGGACCTTGCCTGGGGCAGAAGGCAGCCTAGGTCAGCGGGTACCTGGAAGTCTACTGCCTTGTGACACTGCTGCCAGTGACAAATGGTGACTCCCACACTCACATATCGCCTGGTGGCAGAATGATAGTGATGGGCGGAGAAACATGGCTCCGGAGCACACGTTCCGTGGGGCACCAGCCAAAGCAAAGGCCAGGGCCGGTAGTGGACGTCGTGGAGCTGAATGGCGAGCCAGTGAAGGGCCCAAGGGTCCCTCCTGTATGTGGCGAACAGGTCATCCATGTCCCCACGTCCATAAACCATGGGACTGCTGGGGCCCAGGCTGCCAGGATTTCGGCCTTGCCTTCGGAGCCCGGCCACATACGCGGCCTTGCAGCGGAGGCGGGGACATGTAGACAGCCAAAATTTGGAAAATGGCAGTGTTTCCTCGAGTTCCCTGGCATCGGCCTTTTTGAGCGGCTTGCTTTTTCTCCTGGTAGGAGAGGGCCCTGACGGAGAAAGGCAGGATTACGTGTGCAGGAAAGGTGTGTGCTGAGAGGGTGACGACGTTGAGACCATGTTGGGATCTTTAGTCCCAGGAGAGGCCCCTGGCGGGTGTGGGTCAGTGTTGTCTACCCATCCCACTTGGCGGGGGGAGGTTTTCACCATACAAAGCAGCAGCGGAATTATTCGTCGCCGGAGGGGTTGCATCTGCCCACAAGCTCCACCTGGCCAGGGTCCGCCCCTACTGTATTGTCCATGTCAGTCAACAGAAGCTAAGACCTTCCAGAGAGACTACCTGCTCTTCTCTACCCACGGGGAAGCAGTACAGCCAGAAGCCTCCCCCGTTCCATCTCTAGGCTCTCTCTCAGGCCCCTCATACTTGTGATGTGTCTCAGGGGTAGAAGGAAGAGATTTCTCCGAATGAACACATACACAGAGGGGCCATAGATGCTGAGGAATACCTCTCTATGTACCGATATCCTAGCGTAAGTGGAAAAGTGGTACCTGCCTGCTGGCCCCGTGTGTCGAACGTGTCCACATCAGGGGCTGCCTACTGTGAGGTGATTCCCTGGGTGCCCTGGATTTTGTGGCCCAAAAGAGAAGGGGCCGTCGTGTGTCCATGGGTAAAATGGAGGGCACTGCGGAAGTGGCCGCTTAGGCTGGACCTCTCCTATTGGCTCGGTGTTTGTGACCCGTCCCCGTCAGAAGTTCCGGCCAGCCTTGCGGTGGCTGTCTCCATGGTGATTGGGAAAGAAGCCTTAGGCCCCGCACTCAGCCGTCACCTGGCCTACCTGGCCTCTTTAGCCTCATCTAGACCGCTGTGTGGATGAAAGAATGAATGTCGGCCAATGACCACATGTCCTCGTTGCCTTTGAAGGATTAGGCTCCTTGCCTGGGCAGAAGACAGCCAAGGTCAGCCTGAGCCTAGACACCTAGTGACCTGTGACAGTGCAGGCAGTGACAGATGTTGATTTTCATGCTCATGTATCCGCAGGTGGCGGATTCAGAGTGGTCGGAGAAGTGTAACTAGGGATGACACAGACACGAGGGCACGGGCCAAAGGTCAGGGAAAATAGCTGAGATCGTGGAGCTCTAGCGGAGCCAGTGTAGGGCCCAGGCCTCCCTCCTGTACGTGGCAAAGAGGTGATCCATATGCCGCCATGCGCAGACTCTGGACTGCTGGGGCCCTGGACGCCCGGATTGCAGCCTTGTCTTCGGAGAAGTGACACACATGCACTGTGCCAGCGGAGGCTGTGGCCCAGCAGAGGGCAAAATCTTGAAAATGCGGGCTTCAGGTGACTTTGCCTGTGCTCTCCTTTGGCTGAGTGCCATCGTGTGTTTCCTAGCAGGAGAAGGCATTCGTGGAGAGAGGCGGATTCCATGTGTGCAGGCAAAGTGTGTGCTGAGATGATGAGTGGCTGGAGACCAGGGTGGACTCTTGAGACCCAGGATAGACCCCTGGCAGGTATGTGTCAATGTTTTCTGCCCATGGCACTCAGCCGGGTATTTGCATAGAATGTTCTCCGCGGAATTAGTAGTCTCCGGAGAGGCTGCTGCATGTCAGCAAGCTTCACCTGGCCAGGTCCGCCCGTGATGTAGCTCCCCAATCAATGGCTACTCTCTAGACCTTCCAGATAGACTAGCAGATCTTCTCTGCCCATGGGCAACCAGTAGAGCCAGAGGCCTTCCCCCTTTGCTCTTTCGTCTCTAGGCCCTCTGTCAGGCACTCCAAGGTGTGAAGTGACAAGGGGGAGAAGGAAGAGATTTCAGAGAACGAACACATCCAGAGAGAGACAGAGAGAGGCAAGAGATGCTGAGTGGGGATGCCTTGCGTAGTGATATCCTGAGGAAAGTGGGAAAGAGGTACCTGGCCTGCTGTGCCAATGCCCTGAAGCAGTCCGCACCAGGGGCTCCCTTGTGCCTGCGTAGCCTTTCCCAGGGTGTGCTCAAATCCTGTGGCCACTAGGTGTCATAGGTGACACTGGAGGGCCCTGTGTCATCTGCCTGGCGGGCCGGATCTCTGCCATTGGCTCAAGTCTTGTCAGCAGGCCCATCACAAGCTCCGCCCACTCTTGCGGGGGGGGGACTGTCTCTATGGTGATGGCAAAGGAGTCTTAGCCCCGCCCACCTGGCCTTGACTTCACCTACCTGGCCCACTGACCCTCACTCAGACCTCTGTGTTGCTCCAAATGAATGTCCGCCAGTGCCCGGGTGTCAGCATCTGGGATAAAGGATTCGGGACCTTGCCTGGGGCAGAAGGCAGCCTAGGTCAGCGGGTACCTGGAAGTCTACTGCCTTGTGACACTGCTGCCAGTGACAAATGGTGACTCCCACACTCACATATCGCCTGGTGGCAGAATGATAGTGATGGGCGGAGAAACATGGCTCCGGAGCACACGTTCCGTGGGGCACCAGCCAAAGCAAAGGCCAGGGCCGGTAGTGGACGTCGTGGAGCTGAATGGCGAGCCAGTGAAGGGCCCAAGGGTCCCTCCTGTATGTGGCGAACAGGTCATCCGTGTCCCCACGTCCATAAACCATGGGACTGCTGGGGCCCAGGCTGCCAGGATTTCGGCCTTGCCTTCGGAGCCCGGCCACATACGCGGCCTTGCAGCGGAGGCGGGGACATGTAGACAGCCAAAATTTGGAAAATGGCAGTGTTTCCTCGAGTTCCCTGGCATCGGCCTTTTTGAGCGGCTTGCTTTTTCTCCTGGTAGGAGAGGGCCCTGACGGAGAAAGGCAGGATTACGTGTGCAGGAAAGGTGTGTGCTGAGAGGGTGACGACGTTGAGACCATGTTGGGATCTTTAGTCCCAGGAGAGGCCCCTGGCGGGTGTGGGTCAGTGTTGTCTACCCATCCCACTTGGCGGGGGGAGGTTTTCACCATACAAAGCAGCAGCGGAATTATTCGTCGCCGGAGGGGTTGCATCTGCCCACAAGCTCCACCTGGCCAGGGTCCGCCCCTACTGTATTGTCCATGTCAGTCAACAGAAGCTAAGACCTTCCAGAGAGACTACCTGCTCTTCTCTACCCACGGGGAAGCAGTACAGCCAGAAGCCTCCCCCGTTCCATCTCTAGGCTCTCTCTCAGGCCCCTCATACTTGTGATGTGTCTCAGGGGTAGAAGGAAGAGATTTCTCCGAATGAACACATACACAGAGGGGCCATAGATGCTGAGGAAGGGCGCCTTGCCTACCGATATCCTAGCGTAAGTGGAAAAGTGGTACCTGCCTGCTGGCCCCGTGTGTCGAACGTGTCCACATCAGGGGCTGCCTACTGTGAGGTGATTCCCTGGGTGCCCTGGATTTTGTGGCCCAAAAGAGAAGGGGCCGTCGTGTGTCCATGGGTAAAATGGAGGGCACTGCGGAAGTGGCCGCTTAGGCTGGACCTCTCCTATTGGCTCGGTGTTTGTGACCCGTCCCCGTCAGAAGTTCCGGCCAGCCTTGCGGTGGCTGTCTCCATGGTGATTGGGAAAGAAGCCTTAGGCCCCGCACTCAGCCGTCACCTGGCCTACCTGGCCTCTTTAGCCTCATCTAGACCGCTGTGTGGATGAAAGAATGAATGTCGGCCAATGACCACATGTCCTCGTTGCCTTTGAAGGATTAGGCTCCTTGCCTGGGCAGAAGACAGCCAAGGTCAGCCTGAGCCTAGACACCTAGTGACCTGTGACACTGCAGGCAGTGACAGATGTTGATTTTCATGCTCATGTATCCGCAGGTGGCGGATTCAGAGTGGTCGGAGAAGAAGTGTAAGTAGGGATGACACAGACACGAGGGCACGGGCCAAAGGTCAGGGAAAATAGCTGAGATCGTGGAGCTCTAGCGGAGCCAGTGTAGGGCCCAGGCCTCCCTCCTGTACGTGGCAAAGAGGTGATCCATATGCCGCCATGCGCAGACTCTGGACTGCTGGGGCCCTGGACGCCCGGATTGCGGCCTTGTCTTCGGAGAAGTGACACACATGCACTGTGCCAGCGGAGGCTGTGGCCCAGCAGAGGGCAAAATCTTGAAAATGCGGGCTTCAGGTGACTTTGCCTGTGCTCTCCTTTGGCTGAGTGCCATCGTGTGTTTCCTAGCAGGAGAAGGCATTCGTGGAGAGAGGCGGATTCCATGTGTGCAGGCAAAGTGTGTGCTGAGATGATGAGTGGCTGGAGACCAGGGTGGACTCTTGAGACCCAGGATAGACCCCTGGCAGGTATGTGTCAATGTTTTCTGCCCATGGCACTCAGCCGGGTATTTGCATAGAATGTTCTCCGCGGAATTAGTAGTCTCCGGAGAGGCTGCTGCATGTCAGCAAGCTTCACCTGGCCAGGTCCGCCCGTGATGTAGCTCCCCAATCAATGGCTACTCTCTAGACCTTCCAGATAAACTAGCGGATCTTCTCTGCCCATGGGCAACCAGTAGAGCCAGAGGCCTTCCCCCTTTGCTCTTTCGTCTCTAGGCCCTCTGTCAGGCACTCCAAGGTGTGAAGTGACAAGGGGGAGAAGGAAGAGATTTCAGAGAACGAACACATCCAGAGAGAGACAGAGAGAGGCAAGAGATGCTGAGTGGGGATGCCTTGCGTAGTGATATCCTGAGGAAAGTGGGAAAGAGGTACCTGGCCTGCTGTGCCAATGCCCTGAAGCAGTCCGCACCAGGGGCTCCCTTGTGCCTGCGTAGCCTTTCCCAGGGTGTGCTCAAATCCTGTGGCCACTAGGTGTCATAGGTCACACTGGAGGGCCCTGTGTCATCTGCCTGGCGGGCCGGATCTCTGCCATTGGCTCAAGTCTTGTCAGCAGGCCCATCACAAGCTCCGCCCACTCTTGCGGGGGGGGACTGTCTCTATGGTGATGGCAAAGGAGTCTTAGCCCCGCCCACCTGGCCTTGACTTCACCTACCTGGCCCGCTGACCCTCACTCAGACCTCTGTGTTGCTCCAAATGAATGTCCGCCAGTGCCCGGGTGTCAGCATCTGGGATAAAGGATTCGGGACCTTGCCTGGGGCAGAAGGCAGCCTAGGTCAGCGGGTACCTGGAAGTCTACTGCCTCGTGACACTGCTGCCAGTGACAAATGGTGACTCCCACACTCACATATCGCCTGGTGGCAGAATGATAGTGATGGGCGGAGAAACATGGCTCCGGAGCACACGTTCCGTGGGGCACCAGCCAAAGCAAAGGCAGGGCCGGTAGTGGACGTCGTGGAGCTGAATGGCGAGCCAGTGAAGGGCCCAAGGGTCCCTCCTGTATGTGGCGAACAGGTCATCCGTGTCCCCACGTCCATAAACCATGGGACTGCTGGGGCCCAGGCTGCCAGGATTTCGGCCTTGCCTTCGGAGCCCGGCCACATACGCGGCCTTGCAGCGGAGGCGGGGACATGTAGACAGCCAAAATTTGGAAAATGGCAGTGTTTCCTCGAGTTCCCGGGCATCGGCTTTTTTGAGCGGCTTGCTTTTTTTCCTGGTAGGAGAGGGCCCTGACGGAGAAAGGCAGGATTACGTGTGCAGGAAAGGTGTGTGCTGAGAGGGTGACGACGTTGAGACCATGTTGGGATCTTTAGTCCCAGGAGAGGCCCCTGGCGGGTGTGGGTCAGTGTTGTCTACCCATCCCACTTGGCGGGGGGAGGTTTTCACCATACAAAGCAGCAGCGGAATTATTCGTCGCCGGAGGGGTTGCATCTGCCCACAAGCTCCACCTGGCCAGGGTCCGCCCCTACTGTATTGTCCATGTCAGTCAACAGAAGCTAAGACCTTCCAGAGAGACTACCTGCTCTTCTCTACCCACGGGGAAGCAGTACAGCCAGAAGCCTCCCCCGTTCCATCTCTAGGCTCTCTCTCAGGCCCCTCATACTTGTGATGTGTCTCAGGGGTAGAAGGAAGAGATTTCTCCGAATGAACACATACACAGAGGGGCCATAGATGCTGAGGAAGGGCGCCTTGCCTACTGATATCCTAGCGTAAGTGGAAAAGTGGTACCTGCCTGCTGGCCCCGTGTGTCGAACGTGTCCACATCAGGGGCTGCCTACTGTGAGGTGATTCCCTGGGTGCCCTGGATTTTGTGGCCCAAAAGAGAAGGGGCCGTCGTGTGTCCATGGGTAAAATGGAGGGCACTGCGGAAGTGGCCGCTTAGGCTGGACCTCTCCTATTGGCTCGGTGTTTGTGACCCGTCCCCGTCAGAAGTTCCGGCCAGCCTTGCGGTGGCTGTCTCCATGGTGATTGGGAAAGAAGCCTTAGGCCCCGCACTCAGCCGTCACCTGGCCTACCTGGCCTCTTTAGCCTCATCTAGACCGCTGTGTGGATGAAAGAATGAATGTCGGCCAATGACCACATGTCCTCGTTGCCTTTGAAGGATTAGGCTCCTTGCCTGGGCAGAAGACAGCCAAGGTCAGCCTGAGCCTAGACACCTAGTGACCTGTGACACTGCAGGCAGTGACAGATGTTGATTTTCATGCTCATGTATCCGCAGGTGGCGGATTCAGAGTGGTCGGAGAAGAAGTGTAAGTAGGGATGACACAGACACGAGGGCACGGGCCAAAGGTCAGGGAAAATAGCTGAGATCGTGGAGCTCTAGCGGAGCCAGTGTAGGGCCCAGGCCTCCCTCCTGTACGTGGCAAAGAGGTGATCCATATGCCGCCATGCGCAGACTCTGGACTGCTGGGGCCCTGGACGCCCGGATTGCGGCCTTGTCTTCGGAGAAGTGACACACATGCACTGTGCCAGCGGAGGCTGTGGCCCAGCAGAGGGCAAAATCTTGAAAATGCGGGCTTCAGGTGACTTTGCCTGTGCTCTCCTTTGGCTGAGTGCCATCGTGTGTTTCCTAGCAGGAGAAGGCATTCGTGGAGAGAGGCGGATTCCATGTGTGCAGGCAAAGTGTGTGCTGAGATGATGAGTGGCTGGAGACCAGGGTGGACTCTTGAGACCCAGGATAGACCCCTGGCAGGTATGTGTCAATGTTTTCTGCCCATGGCACTCAGCCGGGTATTTGCATAGAATGTTCTCCGCGGAATTAGTAGTCTCCGGAGAGGCTGCTGCATGTCAGCAAGCTTCACCTGGCCAGGTCCGCCCGTGATGTAGCTCCCCAATCAATGGCTACTCTCTAGACCTTCCAGATAGACTAGCAGATCTTCTCTGCCCATGGGCAACCAGTAGAGCCAGAGGCCTTCCCCCTTTGCTCTTTCGTCTCTAGGCCCTCTGTCAGGCACTCCAAGGTGTGAAGTGACAAGGGGGAGAAGGAAGAGATTTCAGAGAACGAACACATCCAGAGAGAGACAGAGAGAGGCAAGAGATGCTGAGTGGGGATGCCTTGCGTAGTGATATCCTGAGGAAAGTGGGAAAGAGGTACCTGGCCTGCTGTGCCAATGCCCTGAAGCAGTCCGCACCAGGGGCTCCCTTGTGCCTGCGTAGCCTTTCCCAGGGTGTGCTCAAATCCTGTGGCCACTAGGTGTCATAGGTCACACTGGAGGGCCCTGTGTCATCTGCCTGGCGGGCCGGATCTCTGCCATTGGCTCAAGTCTTGTCAGCAGGCCCATCACAAGCTCCGCCCACTCTTGCGGGGGGGGACTGTCTCTATGGTGATGGCAAAGGAGTCTTAGCCCCGCCCACCTGGCCTTGACTTCACCTACCTGGCCCGCTGACCCTCACTCAGACCTCTGTGTTGCTCCAAATGAATGTCCGCCAGTGCCCGGGTGTCAGCATCTGGGATAAAGGATTCGGGACCTTGCCTGGGGCAGAAGGCAGCCTAGGTCAGCGGGTACCTGGAAGTCTACTGCCTCGTGACACTGCTGCCAGTGACAAATGGTGACTCCCACACTCACATATCGCCTGGTGGCAGAATGATAGTGATGGGCGGAGAAACATGGCTCCGGAGCACACGTTCCGTGGGGCACCAGCCAAAGCAAAGGCCAGGGCCGGTAGTGGACGTCGTGGAGCTGAATGGCGAGCCAGTGAAGGGCCCAAGGGTCCCTCCTGTATGTGGCGAACAGGTCATCCGTGTCCCCACGTCCATAAACCATGGGACTGCTGGGGCCCAGGCTGCCAGGATTTCGGCCTTGCCTTCGGAGCCCGGCCACATACGCGGCCTTGCAGCGGAGGCGGGGACATGTAGACAGCCAAAATTTGGAAAATGGCAGTGTTTCCTCGAGTTCCCTGGCATCGGCCTTTTTGAGCGGCTTGCTTTTTCTCCTGGTAGGAGAGGGCCCTGACGGAGAAAGGCAGGATTACGTGTGCAGGAAAGGTGTGTGCTGAGAGGGTGACGACGTTGAGACCATGTTGGGATCTTTAGTCCCAGGAGAGGCCCCTGGCGGGTGTGGGTCAGTGTTGTCTACCCATCCCACTTGGCGGGGGGAGGTTTTCACCATACAAAGCAGCAGCGGAATTATTCGTCGCCGGAGGGGTTGCATCTGCCCACAAGCTCCACCTGGCCAGGGTCCGCCCCTACTGTATTGTCCATGTCAGTCAACAGAAGCTAAGACCTTCCAGAGAGACTACCTGCTCTTCTCTACCCACGGGGAAGCAGTACAGCCAGAAGCCTCCCCCGTTCCATCTCTAGGCTCTCTCTCAGGCCCCTCATACTTGTGATGTGTCTCAGGGGTAGAAGGAAGAGATTTCTCCGAATGAACACATACACAGAGGGGCCATAGATGCTGAGGAAGGGCGCCTTGCCTACCGATATCCTAGCGTAAGTGGAAAAGTGGTACCTGCCTGCTGGCCCCGTGTGTCGAACGTGTCCACATCAGGGGCTGCCTACTGTGAGGTGATTCCCTGGGTGCCCTGGATTTTGTGGCCCAAAAGAGAAGGGGCCGTCGTGTGTCCATGGGTAAAATGGAGGGCACTGCGGAAGTGGCCGCTTAGGCTGGACCTCTCCTATTGGCTCGGTGTTTGTGACCCGTCCCCGTCAGAAGTTCCGGCCAGCCTTGCGGTGGCTGTCTCCATGGTGATTGGGAAAGAAGCCTTAGGCCCCGCACTCAGCCGTCACCTGGCCTACCTGGCCTCTTTAGCCTCATCTAGACCGCTGTGTGGATGAAAGAATGAATGTCGGCCAATGACCACATGTCCTCGTTGCCTTTGAAGGATTAGGCTCCTTGCCTGGGCAGAAGACAGCCAAGGTCAGCCTGAGCCTAGACACCTAGTGACCTGTGACACTGCAGGCAGTGACAGATGTTGATTTTCATGCTCATGTATCCGCAGGTGGCGGATTCAGAGTGGTCGGAGAAGAAGTGTAAGTAGGGATGACACAGACACGAGGGCACGGGCCAAAGGTCAGGGAAAATAGCTGAGATCGTGGAGCTCTAGCGGAGCCAGTGTAGGGCCCAGGCCTCCCTCCTGTACGTGGCAAAGAGGTGATCCATATGCCGCCATGCGCAGACTCTGGACTGCTGGGGCCCTGGACGCCCGGATTGCGGCCTTGTCTTCGGAGAAGTGACACACATGCACTGTGCCAGCGGAGGCTGTGGCCCAGCAGAGGGCAAAATCTTGAAAATGCGGGCTTCAGTTGACTTTGCCTGTGCTCTCCTTTGGCTGAGTGCCATCGTGTGTTTCCTAGCAGGAGAAGGCATTCGTGGAGAGAGGCGGATTCCATGTGTGCAGGCAAAGTGTGTGCTGAGATGATGAGTGGCTGGAGACCAGGGTGGACTCTTGAGACCCAGGATAGACCCCTGGCAGGTATGTGTCAATGTTTTCTGCCCATGGCACTCAGCCGGGTATTTGCATAGAATGTTCTCCGCGGAATTAGTAGTCTCCGGAGAGGCTGCTGCATGTCAGCAAGCTTCACCTGGCCAGGTCCGCCCGTGATGTAGCTCCCCAATCAATGGCTACTCTCTAGACCTTCCAGATAGACTAGCAGATCTTCTCTGCCCATGGGCAACCAGTAGAGCCAGAGGCCTTCCCCCTTTGCTCTTTCGTCTCTAGGCCCTCTGTCAGGCACTCCAAGGTGTGAAGTGACAAGGGGGAGAAGGAAGAGATTTCAGAGAACGAACACATCCAGAGAGAGACAGAGAGAGGCAAGAGATGCTGAGTGGGGATGCCTTGCGTAGTGATATCCTGAGGAAAGTGGGAAAGAGGTACCTGGCCTGCTGTGCCAATGCCCTGAAGCAGTCCGCACCAGGGGCTCCCTTGTGCCTGCGTAGCCTTTCCCAGGGTGTGCTCAAATCCTGTGGCCACTAGGTGTCATAGGTCACACTGGAGGGCCCTGTGTCATCTGCCTGGCGGGCCGGATCTCTGCCATTGGCTCAAGTCTTGTCAGCAGGCCCATCACAAGCTCCGCCCACTCTTGCGGGGGGGGACTGTCTCTATGGTGATGGCAAAGGAGTCTTAGCCCCGCCCACCTGGCCTTGACTTCACCTACCTGGCCCGCTGACCCTCACTCAGACCTCTGTGTTGCTCCAAATGAATGTCCGCCAGTGCCCGGGTGTCAGCATCTGGGATAAAGGATTCGGGACCTTGCCTGGGGCAGAAGGCAGCCTAGGTCAGCGGGTACCTGGAAGTCTACTGCCTCGTGACACTGCTGCCAGTGACAAATGGTGACTCCCACACTCACATATCGCCTGGTGGCAGAATGATAGTGATGGGCGGAGAAACATGGCTCCGGAGCACACGTTCCGTGGGGCACCAGCCAAAGCAAAGGCCAGGGCCGGTAGTGGACGTCGTGGAGCTGAATGGCGAGCCAGTGAAGGGCCCAAGGGTCCCTCCTGTATGTGGCGAACAGGTCATCCGTGTCCCCACGTCCATAAACCATGGGACTGCTGGGGCCCAGGCTGCCAGGATTTCGGCCTTGCCTTCGGAGCCCGGCCACATACGCGGCCTTGCAGCGGAGGCGGGGACATGTAGACAGCCAAAATTTGGAAAATGGCAGTGTTTCCTCGAGTTCCCTGGCATCGGCCTTTTTGAGCGGCTTGCTTTTTCTCCTGGTAGGAGAGGGCCCTGACGGAGAAAGGCAGGATTACGTGTGCAGGAAAGGTGTGTGCTGAGAGGGTGACGACGTTGAGACCATGTTGGGATCTTTAGTCCCAGGAGAGGCCCCTGGCGGGTGTGGGTCAGTGTTGTCTACCCATCCCACTTGGCGGGGGGAGGTTTTCACCATACAAAGCAGCAGCGGAATTATTCGTCGCCGGAGGGGTTGCATCTGCCCACAAGCTCCACCTGGCCAGGGTCCGCCCCTACTGTATTGTCCATGTCAGTCAACAGAAGCTAAGACCTTCCAGAGAGACTACCTGCTCTTCTCTACCCACGGGGAAGCAGTACAGCCAGAAGCCTCCCCCGTTCCATCTCTAGGCTCTCTCTCAGGCCCCTCATACTTGTGATGTGTCTCAGGGGTAGAAGGAAGAGATTTCTCCGAATGAACACATACACAGAGGGGCCATAGATGCTGAGGAAGGGCGCCTTGCCTACTGATATCCTAGCGTAAGTGGAAAAGTGGTACCTGCCTGCTGGCCCCGTGTGTCGAACGTGTCCACATCAGGGGCTGCCTACTGTGAGGTGATTCCCTGGGTGCCCTGGATTTTGTGGCCCAAAAGAGAAGGGGCCGTCGTGTGTCCATGGGTAAAATGGAGGGCACTGCGGAAGTGGCCGCTTAGGCTGGACCTCTCCTATTGGCTCGGTGTTTGTGACCCGTCCCCGTCAGAAGTTCCGGCCAGCCTTGCGGTGGCTGTCTCCATGGTGATTGGGAAAGAAGCCTTAGGCCCCGCACTCAGCCGTCACCTGGCCTACCTGGCCTCTTTAGCCTCATCTAGACCGCTGTGTGGATGAAAGAATGAATGTCGGCCAATGACCACATGTCCTCGTTGCCTTTGAAGGATTAGGCTCCTTGCCTGGGCAGAAGACAGCCAAGGTCAGCCTGAGCCTAGACACCTAGTGACCTGTGACACTGCAGGCAGTGACAGATGTTGATTTTCATGCTCATGTATCCGCAGGTGGCGGATTCAGAGTGGTCGGAGAAGAAGTGTAAGTAGGGATGACACAGACACGAGGGCACGGGCCAAAGGTCAGGGAAAATAGCTGAGATCGTGGAGCTCTAGCGGAGCCAGTGTAGGGCCCAGGCCTCCCTCCTGTACGTGGCAAAGAGGTGATCCATATGCCGCCATGCGCAGACTCTGGACTGCTGGGGCCCTGGACGCCCGGATTGCGGCCTTGTCTTCGGAGAAGTGACACACATGCACTGTGCCAGCGGAGGCTGTGGCCCAGCAGAGGGCAAAATCTTGAAAATGCGGGCTTCAGTTGACTTTGCCTGTGCTCTCCTTTGGCTGAGTGCCATCGTGTGTTTCCTAGCAGGAGAAGGCATTCGTGGAGAGAGGCGGATTCCATGTGTGCAGGCAAAGTGTGTGCTGAGATGATGAGTGGCTGGAGACCAGGGTGGACTCTTGAGACCCAGGATAGACCCCTGGCAGGTATGTGTCAATGTTTTCTGCCCATGGCACTCAGCCGGGTATTTGCATAGAATGTTCTCCGCGGAATTAGTAGTCTCCGGAGAGGCTGCTGCATGTCAGCAAGCTTCACCTGGCCAGGTCCGCCCGTGATGTAGCTCCCCAATCAATGGCTACTCTCTAGACCTTCCAGATAGACTAGCAGATCTTCTCTGCCCATGGGCAACCAGTAGAGCCAGAGGCCTTCCCCCTTTGCTCTTTCGTCTCTAGGCCCTCTGTCAGGCACTCCAAGGTGTGAAGTGACAAGGGGGAGAAGGAAGAGATTTCAGAGAACGAACACATCCAGAGAGAGACAGAGAGAGGCAAGAGATGCTGAGTGGGGATGCCTTGCGTAGTGATATCCTGAGGAAAGTGGGAAAGAGGTACCTGGCCTGCTGTGCCAATGCCCTGAAGCAGTCCGCACCAGGGGCTCCCTTGTGCCTGCGTAGCCTTTCCCAGGGTGTGCTCAAATCCTGTGGCCACTAGGTGTCATAGGTCACACTGGAGGGCCCTGTGTCATCTGCCTGGCGGGCCGGATCTCTGCCATTGGCTCAAGTCTTGTCAGCAGGCCCATCACAAGCTCCGGCCACTCTTGCGGGGGGGGACTGTCTCTATGGTGATGGCAAAGGAGTCTTAGCCCCGCCCACCTGGCCTTGACTTCACCTACCTGGCCCGCTGACCCTCACTCAGACCTCTGTGTTGCTCCAAATGAATGTCCGCCAGTGCCCGGGTGTCAGCATCTGGGATAAAGGATTCGGGACCTTGCCTGGGGCAGAAGGCAGCCTAGGTCAGCGGGTACCTGGAAGTCTACTGCCTCGTGACACTGCTGCCAGTGACAAATGGTGACTCCCACACTCACATATCGCCTGGTGGCAGAATGATAGTGATGGGCGGAGAAACATGGCTCCGGAGCACACGTTCCGTGGGGCACCAGCCAAAGCAAAGGCCAGGGCCGGTAGTGGACGTCGTGGAGCTGAATGGCGAGCCAGTGAAGGGCCCAAGGGTCCCTCCTGTATGTGGCGAACAGGTCATCCGTGTCCCCACGTCCATAAACCATGGGACTGCTGGGGCCCAGGCTGCCAGGATTTCGGCCTTGCCTTCGGAGCCCGGCCACATACGCGGCCTTGCAGCGGAGGCGGGGACATGTAGACAGCCAAAATTTGGAAAATGGCAGTGTTTCCTCGAGTTCCCTGGCATCGGCCTTTTTGAGCGGCTTGCTTTTTCTCCTGGTAGGAGAGGGCCCTGACGGAGAAAGGCAGGATTACGTGTGCAGGAAAGGTGTGTGCTGAGAGGGTGACGACGTTGAGACCATGTTGGGATCTTTAGTCCCAGGAGAGGCCCCTGGCGGGTGTGGGTCAGTGTTGTCTACCCATCCCACTTGGCGGGGGGAGGTTTTCACCATACAAAGCAGCAGCGGAATTATTCGTCGCCGGAGGGGTTGCATCTGCCCACAAGCTCCACCTGGCCAGGGTCCGCCCCTACTGTATTGTCCATGTCAGTCAACAGAAGCTAAGACCTTCCAGAGAGACTACCTGCTCTTCTCTACCCACGGGGAAGCAGTACAGCCAGAAGCCTCCCCCGTTCCATCTCTAGGCTCTCTCTCAGGCCCCTCATACTTGTGATGTGTCTCAGGGGTAGAAGGAAGAGATTTCTCCGAATGAACACATACACAGAGGGGCCATAGATGCTGAGGAAGGGCGCCTTGCCTACCGATATCCTAGCGTAAGTGGAAAAGTGGTACCTGCCTGCTGGCCCCGTGTGTCGAACGTGTCCACATCAGGGGCTGCCTACTGTGAGGTGATTCCCTGGGTGCCCTGGATTTTGTGGCCCAAAAGAGAAGGGGCCGTCGTGTGTCCATGGGTAAAATGGAGGGCACTGCGGAAGTGGCCGCTTAGGCTGGACCTCTCCTATTGGCTCGGTGTTTGTGACCCGTCCCCGTCAGAAGTTCCGGCCAGCCTTGCGGTGGCTGTCTCCATGGTGATTGGGAAAGAAGCCTTAGGCCCCGCACTCAGCCGTCACCTGGCCTACCTGGCCTCTTTAGCCTCATCTAGACCGCTGTGTGGATGAAAGAATGAATGTCGGCCAATGACCACATGTCCTCGTTGCCTTTGAAGGATTAGGCTCCTTGCCTGGGCAGAAGACAGCCAAGGTCAGCCTGAGCCTAGACACCTAGTGACCTGTGACACTGCAGGCAGTGACAGATGTTGATTTTCATGCTCATGTATCCGCAGGTGGCGGATTCAGAGTGGTCGGAGAAGAAGTGTAAGTAGGGATGACACAGACACGAGGGCACGGGCCAAAGGTCAGGGAAAATAGCTGAGATCGTGGAGCTCTAGCGGAGCCAGTGTAGGGCCCAGGCCTCCCTCCTGTACGTGGCAAAGAGGTGATCCATATGCCGCCATGCGCAGACTCTGGACTGCTGGGGCCCTGGACGCCCGGATTGCGGCCTTGTCTTCGGAGAAGTGACACACATGCACTGTGCCAGCGGAGGCTGTGGCCCAGCAGAGGGCAAAATCTTGAAAATGCGGGCTTCAGTTGACTTTGCCTGTGCTCTCCTTTGGCTGAGTGCCATCGTGTGTTTCCTAGCAGGAGAAGGCATTCGTGGAGAGAGGCGGATTCCATGTGTGCAGGCAAAGTGTGTGCTGAGATGATGAGTGGCTGGAGACCAGGGTGGACTCTTGAGACCCAGGATAGACCCCTGGCAGGTATGTGTCAATGTTTTCTGCCCATGGCACTCAGCCGGGTATTTGCATAGAATGTTCTCCGCGGAATTAGTAGTCTCCGGAGAGGCTGCTGCATGTCAGCAAGCTTCACCTGGCCAGGTCCGCCCGTGATGTAGCTCCCCAATCAATGGCTACTCTCTAGACCTTCCAGATAGACTAGCAGATCTTCTCTGCCCATGGGCAACCAGTAGAGCCAGAGGCCTTCCCCCTTTGCTCTTTCGTCTCTAGGCCCTCTGTCAGGCACTCCAAGGTGTGAAGTGACAAGGGGGAGAAGGAAGAGATTTCAGAGAACGAACACATCCAGAGAGAGACAGAGAGAGGCAAGAGATGCTGAGTGGGGATGCCTTGCGTAGTGATATCCTGAGGAAAGTGGGAAAGAGGTACCTGGCCTGCTGTGCCAATGCCCTGAAGCAGTCCGCACCAGGGGCTCCCTTGTGCCTGCGTAGCCTTTCCCAGGGTGTGCTCAAATCCTGTGGCCACTAGGTGTCATAGGTCACACTGGAGGGCCCTGTGTCATCTGCCTGGCGGGCCGGATCTCTGCCATTGGCTCAAGTCTTGTCAGCAGGCCCATCACAAGCTCCGGCCACTCTTGCGGGGGGGGACTGTCTCTATGGTGATGGCAAAGGAGTCTTAGCCCCGCCCACCTGGCCTTGACTTCACCTACCTGGCCCGCTGACCCTCACTCAGACCTCTGTGTTGCTCCAAATGAATGTCCGCCAGTGCCCGGGTGTCAGCATCTGGGATAAAGGATTCGGGACCTTGCCTGGGGCAGAAGGCAGCCTAGGTCAGCGGGTACCTGGAAGTCTACTGCCTCGTGACACTGCTGCCAGTGACAAATGGTGACTCCCACACTCACATATCGCCTGGTGGCAGAATGATAGTGATGGGCGGAGAAACATGGCTCCGGAGCACACGTTCCGTGGGGCACCAGCCAAAGCAAAGGCCAGGGCCGGTAGTGGACGTCGTGGAGCTGAATGGCGAGCCAGTGAAGGGCCCAAGGGTCCCTCCTGTATGTGGCGAACAGGTCATCCGTGTCCCCACGTCCATAAACCATGGGACTGCTGGGGCCCAGGCTGCCAGGATTTCGGCCTTGCCTTCGGAGCCCGGCCACATACGCGGCCTTGCAGCGGAGGCGGGGACATGTAGACAGCCAAAATTTGGAAAATGGCAGTGTTTCCTCGAGTTCCCTGGCATCGGCCTTTTTGAGCGGCTTGCTTTTTCTCCTGGTAGGAGAGGGCCCTGACGGAGAAAGGCAGGATTACGTGTGCAGGAAAGGTGTGTGCTGAGAGGGTGACGACGTTGAGACCATGTTGGGATCTTTAGTCCCAGGAGAGGCCCCTGGCGGGTGTGGGTCAGTGTTGTCTACCCATCCCACTTGGCGGGGGGAGGTTTTCACCATACAAAGCAGCAGCGGAATTATTCGTCGCCGGAGGGGTTGCATCTGCCCACAAGCTCCACCTGGCCAGGGTCCGCCCCTACTGTATTGTCCATGTCAGTCAACAGAAGCTAAGACCTTCCAGAGAGACTACCTGCTCTTCTCTACCCACGGGGAAGCAGTACAGCCAGAAGCCTCCCCCGTTCCATCTCTAGGCTCTCTCTCAGGCCCCTCATACTTGTGATGTGTCTCAGGGGTAGAAGGAAGAGATTTCTCCGAATGAACACATACACAGAGGGGCCATAGATGCTGAGGAAGGGCGCCTTGCCTACTGATATCCTAGCGTAAGTGGAAAAGTGGTACCTGCCTGCTGGCCCCGTGTGTCGAACGTGTCCACATCAGGGGCTGCCTACTGTGAGGTGATTCCCCGGGTGCCCTGGATTTTGTGGCCCAAAAGAGAAGGGGCCGTCGTGTGTCCATGGGTAAAATGGAGGGCACTGCGGAAGTGGCCGCTTAGGCTGGACCTCTCCTATTGGCTCGGTGTTTGTGACCCGTCCCCGTCAGAAGTTCCGGCCAGCCTTGCGGTGGCTGTCTCCATGGTGATTGGGAAAGAAGCCTTAGGCCCCGCACTCAGCCGTCACCTGGCCTACCTGGCCTCTTTAGCCTCATCTAGACCGCTGTGTGGATGAAAGAATGAATGTCGGCCAATGACCACATGTCCTCGTTGCCTTTGAAGGATTAGGCTCCTTGCCTGGGCAGAAGACAGCCAAGGTCAGCCTGAGCCTAGACACCTAGTGACCTGTGACACTGCAGGCAGTGACAGATGTTGATTTTCATGCTCATGTATCCGCAGGTGGCGGATTCAGAGTGGTCGGAGAAGAAGTGTAAGTAGGGATGACACAGACACGAGGGCACGGGCCAAAGGTCAGGGAAAATAGCTGAGATCGTGGAGCTCTAGCGGAGCCAGTGTAGGGCCCAGGCCTCCCTCCTGTACGTGGCAAAGAGGTGATCCATATGCCGCCATGCGCAGACTCTGGACTGCTGGGGCCCTGGACGCCCGGATTGCGGCCTTGTCTTCGGAGAAGTGACACACATGCACTGTGCCAGCGGAGGCTGTGGCCCAGCAGAGGGCAAAATCTTGAAAATGCGGGCTTCAGTTGACTTTGCCTGTGCTCTCCTTTGGCTGAGTGCCATCGTGTGTTTCCTAGCAGGAGAAGGCATTCGTGGAGAGAGGCGGATTCCATGTGTGCAGGCAAAGTGTGTGCTGAGATGATGAGTGGCTGGAGACCAGGGTGGACTCTTGAGACCCAGGATAGACCCCTGGCAGGTATGTGTCAATGTTTTCTGCCCATGGCACTCAGCCGGGTATTTGCATAGAATGTTCTCCGCGGAATTAGTAGTCTCCGGAGAGGCTGCTGCATGTCAGCAAGCTTCACCTGGCCAGGTCCGCCCGTGATGTAGCTCCCCAATCAATGGCTACTCTCTAGACCTTCCAGATAGACTAGCAGATCTTCTCTGCCCATGGGCAACCAGTAGAGCCAGAGGCCTTCCCCCTTTGCTCTTTCGTCTCTAGGCCCTCTGTCAGGCACTCCAAGGTGTGAAGTGACAAGGGGGAGAAGGAAGAGATTTCAGAGAACGAACACATCCAGAGAGAGACAGAGAGAGGCAAGAGATGCTGAGTGGGGATGCCTTGCGTAGTGATATCCTGAGGAAAGTGGGAAAGAGGTACCTGGCCTGCTGTGCCAATGCCCTGAAGCAGTCCGCACCAGGGGCTCCCTTGTGCCTGCGTAGCCTTTCCCAGGGTGTGCTCAAATCCTGTGGCCACTAGGTGTCGTAGGTCACACTGGAGGGCCCTGTGTCATCTGCCTGGCGGGCCGGATCTCTGCCATTGGCTCAAGTCTTGTCAGCAGGCCCATCACAAGCTCCGCCCACTCTTGCGGGGTGGGACTGTCTCTATGGTGATGGCAAAGGAGTCTTAGCCCCGCCCACCTGGCCTTGACTTCACCTACCTGGCCCGCTGACCCTCACTCAGACCTCTGTGTTGCTCCAAATGAATGTCCGCCAGTGCCCGGGTGTCAGCATCTGGGATAAAGGATTCGGGACCTTGCCTGGGGCAGAAGGCAGCCTAGGTCAGCGGGTACCTGGAAGTCTACTGCCTTGTGACACTGCTGCCAGTGACAAATGGTGACTCCCACACTCACATATCGCCTGGTGGCAGAATGATAGTGATGGGCGGAGAAACATGGCTCCGGAGCACACGTTCCGTGGGGCACCAGCCAAAGCAAAGGCCAGGGCCGGTAGTGGACGTCGTGGAGCTGAATGGCGAGCCAGTGAAGGGCCCAAGGGTCCCTCCTGTATGTGGCGAACAGGTCATCCGTGTCCCCACGTCCATAAACCATGGGACTGCTGGGGCCCAGGCTGCCAGGATTTCGGCCTTGCCTTCGGAGCCCGGCCACATACGCGGCCTTGCAGCGGAGGCGGGGACATGTAGACAGCCAAAATTTGGAAAATGGCAGTGTTTCCTCGAGTTCCCGGGCATCGGCCTTTTTGAGCGGCTTGCTTTTTCTCCTGGTAGGAGAGGGCCCTGACGGAGAAAGGCAGGATTACGTGTGCAGGAAAGGTGTGTGCTGAGAGGGTGACGACGTTGAGACCATGTTGGGATCTTTAGTCCCAGGAGAGGCCCCTGGCGGGTGTGGGTCAGTGTTGTCTACCCATCCCACTTGGCGGGGGGAGGTTTTCACCATACAAAGCAGCAGCGGAATTATTCGTCGCCGGAGGGGTTGCATCTGCCCACAAGCTCCACCTGGCCAGGGTCCGCCCCTACTGTATTGTCCATGTCAGTCAACAGAAGCTAAGACCTTCCAGAGAGACTACCTGCTCTTCTCTACCCACGGGGAAGCAGTACAGCCAGAAGCCTCCCCCGTTCCATCTCTAGGCTCTCTCTCAGGCCCCTCATACTTGTGATGTGTCTCAGGGGTAGAAGGAAGAGATTTCTCCGAATGAACACATACACAGAGGGGCCATAGATGCTGAGGAAGGGCGCCTTGCCTACTGATATCCTAGCGTAAGTGGAAAAGTGGTACCTGCCTGCTGGCCCCGTGTGTCGAACGTGTCCACATCAGGGGCTGCCTACTGTGAGGTGATTCCCTGGGTGCCCTGGATTTTGTGGCCCAAAAGAGAAGGGGCCGTCGTGTGTCCATGGGTAAAATGGAGGGCACTGCGGAAGTGGCCGCTTAGGCTGGACCTCTCCTATTGGCTCGGTGTTTGTGACCCGTCCCCGTCAGAAGTTCCGGCCAGCCTTGCGGTGGCTGTCTCCATGGTGATTGGGAAAGAAGCCTTAGGCCCCGCACTCAGCCGTCACCTGGCCTACCTGGCCTCTTTAGCCTCATCTAGACCGCTGTGTGGATGAAAGAATGAATGTCGGCCAATGACCACATGTCCTCGTTGCCTTTGAAGGATTAGGCTCCTTGCCTGGGCAGAAGACAGCCAAGGTCAGCCTGAGCCTAGACACCTAGTGACCTGTGACAGTGCAGGCAGTGACAGATGTTGATTTTCATGCTCATGTATCCGCAGGTGGCGGATTCAGAGTGGTCGGAGAAGAAGTGTAAGTAGGGATGACACAGACACGAGGGCACGGGCCAAAAGTCAGGGAAAATAGCTGAGATCGTGGAGCTCTAGCGGAGCCAGTGTAGGGCCCAGGCCTCCCTCCTGTACGTGGCAAAGAGGTGATCCATATGCCGCCATGCGCAGACTCTGGACTGCTGGGGCCCTGGACGCCCGGATTGCGGCCTTGTCTTCGGAGAAGTGACACACATGCACTGTGGCAGCGGAGGCTGTGGCCCAGCAGAGGGCAAAATCTTGAAAATGCGGGCTTCAGTTGACTTTGCCTGTGCTCTCCTTTGGCTGAGTGCCATCGTGTGTTTCCTAGCAGGAGAAGGCATTCGTGGAGAGAGGCGGATTCCATGTGTGCAGGCAAAGTGTGTGCTGAGATGATGAGTGGCTGGAGACCAGGGTGGACTCTTGAGACCCAGGATAGACCCCTGGCAGGTATGTGTCAATGTTTTCTGCCCATGGCACTCAGCCGAGTATTTGCATAGAATGTTCTCCTCGGAATTAGTAGTCTCCGGAGAGGCTGCTGCATGTCAGCAAGCTTCACCTGGCCAGGTCCGCCCGTGATGTAGCTCCCCAATCAATGGCTACTCTCTAGACCTCCCAGATAGACTAGCAGATCTTCTCTGCCCATGGGCAACCAGTAGAGCCAGAGGCCTTCCCCCTTTGCTCTTTCGTCTCTAGGCCCTCTGTCAGGCACTCCAAGGTGTGAAGTGACAAGGGGGAGAAGGAAGAGATTTCAGAGAACGAACACATCCAGAGAGAGACAGAGAGAGGCAAGAGATGCTGAGTGGGGATGCCTTGCGTAGTGATATCCTGAGGAAAGTGGGAAAGAGGTACCTGGCCTGCTGTGCCAATGCCCTGAAGCAGTCCGCACCAGGGGCTCCCTTGTGCCTGCGTAGCCTTTCCCAGGGTGTGCTCAAATCCTGTGGCCACTAGGTGTCATAGGTCACACTGGAGGGCCCTGTGTCATCTGCCTGGCGGGCCGGATCTCTGCCATTGGCTCAAGTCTTGTCAGCAGGCCCATCACAAGCTCCGCCCACTCTTGCGGGGGGGGACTGTCTCTATGGTGATGGCAAAGGAGTCTTAGCCCCGCCCACCTGGCCTTGACTTCACCTACCTGGCCCGCTGACCCTCACTCAGACCTCTGTGTTGCTCCAAATGAATGTCCGCCAGTGCCCGGGTGTCAGCATCTGGGATAAAGGATTCGGGACCTTGCCTGGGGCAGAAGGCAGCCTAGGTCAGCGGGTACCTGGAAGTCTACTGCCTCGTGACACTGCTGCCAGTGACAAATGGTGACTCCCACACTCACATATCGCCTGGTGGCAGAATGATAGTGATGGGCGGAGAAACATGGCTCCGGAGCACACGTTCCGTGGGGCACCAGCCAAAGCAAAGGCCAGGGCCGGTAGTGGACGTCGTGGAGCTGAATGGCGAGCCAGTGAAGGGCCCAAGGGTCCCTCCTGTATGTGGCGAACAGGTCATCCGTGTCCCCACGTCCATAAACCATGGGACTGCTGGGGCCCAGGCTGCCAGGATTTCGGCCTTGCCTTCGGAGCCCGGCCACATACGCGGCCTTGCAGCGGAGGCGGGGACATGTAGACAGCCAAAATTTGGAAAATGGCAGTGTGTCCTCGAGTTCCCTGGCATCGGCCTTTTTGAGCGGCTTGCTTTTTCTCCTGGTAGGAGAGGGCCCTGACGGAGAAAGGCAGGATTACGTGTGCAGGAAAGGTGTGTGCTGAGAGGGTGACGACGTTGAGACCATGTTGGGATCTTTAGTCCCAGGAGAGGCCCCTGGCGGGTGTGGGTCAGTGTTGTCTACCCATCCCACTTGGCGGGGGGAGGTTTTCACCATACAAAGCAGCAGCGGAATTATTCGTCGCCGGAGGGGTTGCATCTGCCCACAAGCTCCACCTGGCCAGGGTCCGCCCCTACTGTATTGTCCATGTCAGTCAACAGAAGCTAAGACCTTCCAGAGAGACTACCTGCTCTTCTCTACCCACGGGGAAGCAGTACAGCCAGAAGCCTCCCCCGTTCCATCTCTAGGCTCTCTCTCAGGCCCCTCATACTTGTGATGTGTCTCAGGGGTAGAAGGAAGAGATTTCTCCGAATGAACACATACACAGAGGGGCCATAGATGCTGAGGAAGGGCGCCTTGCCTACTGATATCCTAGCGTAAGTGGAAAAGTGGTACCTGCCTGCTGGCCCCGTGTGTCGAACGTGTCCACATCAGGGGCTGCCTACTGTGAGGTGATTCCCTGGGTGCCCTGGATTTTGTGGCCCAAAAGAGAAGGGGCCGTCGTGTGTCCATGGGTAAAATGGAGGGCACTGCGGAAGTGGCCGCTTAGGCTGGACCTCTCCTATTGGCTCGGTGTTTGTGACCCGTCCCCGTCAGAAGTTCCGGCCAGCCTTGCGGTGGCTGTCTCCATGGTGATTGGGAAAGAAGCCTTAGGCCCCGCACTCAGCCGTCACCTGGCCTACCTGGCCTCTTTAGCCTCATCTAGACCGCTGTGTGGATGAAAGAATGAATGTCGGCCAATGACCACATGTCCTCGTTGCCTTTGAAGGATTAGGCTCCTTGCCTGGGCAGAAGACAGCCAAGGTCAGCCTGAGCCTAGACACCTAGTGACCTGTGACACTGCAGGCAGTGACAGATGTTGATTTTCATGCTCATGTATCCGCAGGTGGCGGATTCAGAGTGGTCGGAGAAGAAGTGTAAGTAGGGATGACACAGACACGAGGGCACGGGCCAAAGGTCAGGGAAAATAGCTGAGATCGTGGAGCTCTAGCGGAGCCAGTGTAGGGCCCAGGCCTCCCTCCTGTACGTGGCAAAGAGGTGATCCATATGCCGCCATGCGCAGACTCTGGACTGCTGGGGCCCTGGACGCCCGGATTGCGGCCTTGTCTTCGGAGAAGTGACACACATGCACTGTGCCAGCGGAGGCTGTGGCCCAGCAGAGGGCAAAATCTTGAAAATGCGGGCTTCAGTTGACTTTGCCTGTGCTCTCCTTTGGCTGAGTGCCATCGTGTGTTTCCTAGCAGGAGAAGGCATTCGTGGAGAGAGGCGGATTCCATGTGTGCAGGCAAAGTGTGTGCTGAGATGATGAGTGGCTGGAGACCAGGGTGGACTCTTGAGACCCAGGATAGACCCCTGGCAGGTATGTGTCAATGTTTTCTGCCCATGGCACTCAGCCGGGTATTTGCATAGAATGTTCTCGGCGGAATTAGTAGTCTCCGGAGAGGCTGCTGCATGTCAGCAAGCTTCACCTGGCAGGTCCGCCCGTGATGTAGCTCCCCAATCAATGGCTACTCTCTAGACCTTCCAGATAGACTAGCAGATCTTCTCTGCCCATGGGCAACCAGTAGAGCCAGAGGCCTTCCCCCTTTGCTCTTTCGTCTCTAGGCCCTCTGTCAGGCACTCCAAGGTGTGAAGTGACAAGGGGGAGAAGGAAGAGATTTCAGAGAACGAACACATCCAGAGAGAGACAGAGAGAGGCAAGAGATGCTGAGTGGGGATGCCTTGCGTAGTGATATCCTGAGGAAAGTGGGAAAGAGGTACCTGGCCTGCTGTGCCAATGCCCTGAAGCAGTCCGCACCAGGGGCTCCCTTGTGCCTGCGTAGCCTTTCCCAGGGTGTGCTCAAATCCTGTGGCCACTAGGTGTCATAGGTCACACTGGAGGGCCCTGTGTCATCTGCCTGGCGGGCCGGATCTCTGCCATTGGCTCAAGTCTTGTCAGCAGGCCCATCACAAGCTCCGCCCACTCTTGCGGGGGGGGACTGTCTCTATGGTGATGGCAAAGGAGTCTTAGCCCCGCCCACCTGGCCTTGACTTCACCTACCTGGCCTGCTGACCCTCACTCAGACCTCTGTGTTGCTCCAAATGAATGTCCGCCAGTGCCCGGGTGTCAGCATCTGGGATAAAGGATTCGGGACCTTGCCTGGGGCAGAAGGCAGCCTAGGTCAGCGGGTACCTGGAAGTCTACTGCCTTGTGACACTGCTGCCAGTGACAAATGGTGACTCCCACACTCACATATCGCCTGGTGGCAGAATGATAGTGATGGGCGGAGAAACATGGCTCCGGAGCACACGTTCCGTGGGGCACCAGCCAAAGCAAAGGCCAGGGCCGGTAGTGGACGTCGTGGAGCTGAATGGCGAGCCAGTGAAGGGCCCAAGGGTCCCTCCTGTATGTGGCGAACAGGTCATCCGTGTCCCCACGTCCATAAACCATGGGACTGCTGGGGCCCAGGCTGCCAGGATTTCGGCCTTGCCTTCGGAGCCCGGCCACATACGCGGCCTTGCAGCGGAGGCGGGGACATGTAGACAGCCAAAATTTGGAAAATGGCAGTGTTTCCTCGAGTTCCCGGGCATCGGCCTTTTTGAGCGGCTTGCTTTTTTTCGTGGTAGGAGAGGGCCCTGACGGAGAAAGGCAGGATTACGTGTGCAGGAAAGGTGTGTGCTGAGAGGGTGACGACGTTGAGACCATGTTGGGATCTTTAGTCCCAGGAGAGGCCCCTGGCGGGTGTGGGTCAGTGTTGTCTACCCATCCCACTTGGCGGGGGGAGGTTTTCACCATACAAAGCAGCAGCGGAATTATTCGTCGCCGGAGGGGTTGCATCTGCCCACAAGCTCCACCTGGCCAGGGTCCGCCCCTACTGTATTGTCCATGTCAGTCAACAGAAGCTAAGACCTTCCAGAGAGACTACCTGCTCTTCTCTACCCACGGGGAAGCAGTACAGCCAGAAGCCTCCCCCGTTCCATCTCTAGGCTCTCTCTCAGGCCCCTCATACTTGTGATGTGTCTCAGGGGTAGAAGGAAGAGATTTCTCCGAATGAACACATACACAGAGGGGCCATAGATGCTGAGGAAGGGCGCCTTGCCTACTGATATCCTAGCGTAAGTGGAAAAGTGGTACCTGCCTGCTGGCCCCGTGTGTCGAACGTGTCCACATCAGGGGCTGCCTACTGTGAGGTGATTCCCTGGGTGCCCTGGATTTTGTGGCCCAAAAGAGAAGGGGCCGTCGTGTGTCCATGGGTAAAATGGAGGGCACTGCGGAAGTGGCCGCTTAGGCTGGACCTCTCCTATTGGCTCGGTGTTTGTGACCCGTCCCCGTCAGAAGTTCCGGCCAGCCTTGCGGTGGCTGTCTCCATGGTGATTGGGAAAGAAGCCTTAGGCCCCGCACTCAGCCGTCACCTGGCCTACCTGGCCTCTTTAGCCTCATCTAGACCGCTGTGTGGATGAAAGAATGAATGTCGGCCAATGACCACATGTCCTCGTTGCCTTTGAAGGATTAGGCTCCTTGCCTGGGCAGAAGACAGCCAAGGTCAGCCTGAGCCTAGACACCTAGTGACCTGTGACACTGCAGGCAGTGACAGATGTTGATTTTCATGCTCATGTATCCGCAGGTGGCGGATTCAGAGTGGTCGGAGAAGAAGTGTAAGTAGGGATGACACAGACACGAGGGCACGGGCCAAAGGTCAGGGAAAATAGCTGAGATCGTGGAGCTCTAGCGGAGCCAGTGTAGGGCCCAGGCCTCCCTCCTGTACGTGGCAAAGAGGTGATCCATATGCCGCCATGCGCAGACTCTGGACTGCTGGGGCCCTGGACGCCCGGATTGCGGCCTTGTCTTCGGAGAAGTGACACACATGCACTGTGCCAGCGGAGGCTGTGGCCCAGCAGAGGGCAAAATCTTGAAAATGCGGGCTTCAGTTGACTTTGCCTGTGCTCTCCTTTGGCTGAGTGCCATCGTGTGTTTCCTAGCAGGAGAAGGCATTCGTGGAGAGAGGCGGATTCCATGTGTGCAGGCAAAGTGTGTGCTGAGATGATGAGTGGCTGGAGACCAGGGTGGACTCTTGAGACCCAGGATAGACCCCTGGCAGGTATGTGTCAATGTTTTCTGCCCATGGCACTCAGCCGGGTATTTGCATAGAATGTTCTCCGCGGAATTAGTAGTCTCCGGAGAGGCTGCTGCATGTCAGCAAGCTTCACCTGGCCAGGTCCGCCCGTGATGTAGCTCCCCAATCAATGGCTACTCTCTAGACCTTCCAGATAGACTAGCAGATCTTCTCTGCCCATGGGCAACCAGTAGAGCCAGAGGCCTTCCCCCTTTGCTCTTTCGTCTCTAGGCCCTCTGTCAGGCACTCCAAGGTGTGAAGTGACAACGGGGAGAAGGAAGAGATTTCAGAGAACGAACACATCCAGAGAGAGACAGAGAGAGGCAAGAGATGCTGAGTGGGGATGCCTTGCGTAGTGATATCCTGAGGAAAGTGGGAAAGAGGTACCTGGCCTGCTGTGCCAATGCCCTGAAGCAGTCCGCACCAGGGGCTCCCTTGTGCCTGCGTAGCCTTTCCCAGGGTGTGCTCAAATCCTGTGGCCACTAGGTGTCATAGGTCACACTGGAGGGCCCTGTGTCATCTGCCTGGCGGGCCGGATCTCTGCCATTGGCTCAAGTCTTGTCAGCAGGCCCATCACAAGCTCCGCCCACTCTTGCGGGGGGGGACTGTCTCTATGGTGATGGCAAAGGAGTCTTAGCCCCGCCCACCTGGCCTTGACTTCACCTACCTGGCCCGCTGACCCTCACTCAGACCTCTGTGTTGCTCCAAATGAATGTCCGCCAGTGCCCGGGTGTCAGCATCTGGGATAAAGGATTCAGGACCTTGCCTGGGGCAGAAGGCAGCCTAGGTCAGCGGGTACCTGGAAGTCTACTGCCTTGTGACACTGCTGCCAGTGACAAATGGTGACTCCCACACTCACATATCGCCTGGTGGCAGAATGATAGTGATGGGCGGAGAAACATGGCTCCGGAGCACACGTTCCGTGGGGCACCAGCCAAAGCAAAGGCCAGGGCCGGTAGTGGACGTCGTGGAGCTGAATGGCGAGCCAGTGAAGGGCCCAAGGGTCCCTCCTGTATGTGGCGAACAGGTCATCCGTGTCCCCACGTCCATAAACCATGGGACTGCTGGGGCCCAGGCTGCCAGGATTTCGGCCTTGCCTTCGGAGCCCGGCCACATACACGGCCTTGCAGCGGAGGCGGGGACATGTAGACAGCCAAAATTTGGAAAATGGCAGTGTTTCCTCGAGTTCCCTGGCATCGGCCTTTTTGAGCGGCTTGCTTTTTCTCCTGGTAGGAGAGGGCCCTGACGGAGAAAGGCAGGATTACGTGTGCAGGAAAGGTGTGTGCTGAGAGGGTGACGACGTTGAGACCATGTTGGGATCTTTAGTCTCAGGAGAGGCCCCTGGCGGGTGTGGGTCAGTGTTGTCTACCCATCCCACTTGGCGGGGGGAGGTTTTCACCATACAAAGCAGCAGCGGAATTATTCGTCGCCGGAGGGGTTGCATCTGCCCACAAGCTCCACCTGGCCAGGGTCCGCCCCTACTGTATTGTCCATGTCAGTCAACAGAAGCTAAGACCTTCCAGAGAGACTACCTGCTCTTCTCTACCCACGGGGAAGCAGTACAGCCAGAAGCCTCCCCCGTTCCATCTCTAGGCTCTCTCTCAGGCCCCTCATACTTGTGATGTGTCTCAGGGGTAGAAGGAAGAGATTTCTCCGAATGAACACATACACAGAGGGGCCATAGATGCTGAGGAAGGGCGCCTTGCCTACTGATATCCTAGCGTAAGTGGAAAAGTGGTACCTGCCTGCTGGCCCCGTGTGTCGAACGTGTCCACATCAGGGGCTGCCTACTGTGAGGTGATTCCCTGGGTGCCCTGGATTTTGTGGCCCAAAAGAGAAGGGGCCGTCGTGTGTCCATGGGTAAAATGGAGGGCACTGCGGAAGTGGCCGCTTAGGCTGGACCTCTCCTATTGGCTCGGTGTTTGTGACCCGTCCCCGTCAGAAGTTCCGGCCAGCCTTGCGGTGGCTGTCTCCATGGTGATTGGGAAAGAAGCCTTAGGCCCCGCACTCAGCCGTCACCTGGCCTACCTGGCCTCTTTAGCCTCATCTAGACCGCTGTGTGGATGAAAGAATGAATGTCGGCCAATGACCACATGTCCTCGTTGCCTTTGAAGGATTAGGCTCCTTGCCTGGGCAGAAGACAGCCAAGGTCAGCCTGAGCCTAGACACCTAGTGACCTGTGACACTGCAGGCAGTGACAGATGTTGATTTTCATGCTCATGTATCCGCAGGTGGCGGATTCAGAGTGGTCGGAGAAGAAGTGTAAGTAGGGATGACACAGACACGAGGGCACGGGCCAAAGGTCAGGGAAAATAGCTGAGATCGTGGAGCTCTAGCGGAGCCAGTGTAGGGCCCAGGCCTCCCTCCTGTACGTGGCAAAGAGGTGATCCATATGCCGCCATGCGCAGACTCTGGACTGCTGGGGCCCTGGACGCCCGGATTGCGGCCTTGTCTTCGGAGAAGTGACACACATGCACTGTGGCAGCGGAGGCTGTGGCCCAGCAGAGGGCAAAATCTTGAAAATGCGGGCTTCAGTTGACTTTGCCTGTGCTCTCCTTTGGCTGAGTGCCATCGTGTGTTTCCTAGCAGGAGAAGGCATTCGTGGAGAGAGGCGGATTCCATGTGTGCAGGCAAAGTGTGTGCTGAGATGATGAGTGGCTGGAGACCAGGGTGGACTCTTGAGACCCAGGATAGACCCCTGGCAGGTATGTGTCAATGTTTTCTGCCCATGGCACTCAGCCGGGTATTTGCATAGAATGTTCTCCGCGGAATTAGTAGTCTCCGGAGAGGCTGCTGCATGTCAGCAAGCTTCACCTGGCCAGGTCCGCCCGTGATGTAGCTCCCCAATCAATGGCTACTCTCTAGACCTTCCAGATAGACTAGCAGATCTTCTCTGCCCATGGGCAACCAGTAGAGCCAGAGGCCTTCCCCCTTTGCTCTTTCGTCTCTAGGCCCTCTGTCAGGCACTCCAAGGTGTGAAGTGACAAGGGGGAGAAGGAAGAGATTTCAGAGAACGAACACATCCAGAGAGAGACAGAGAGAGGCAAGAGATGCTGCGTGGGGATGCCTTGCGTAGTGATATCCTGAGGAAAGTGGGAAAGAGGTACCTGGCCTGCTGTGCCAATGCCCTGAAGCAGTCCGCACCAGGGGCTCCCTTGTGCCTGCGTAGCCTTTCCCAGGGTGTGCTCAAATCCTGTGGCCACTAGGTGTCATAGGTCACACTGGAGGGCCCTGTGTCATCTGCCTGGCGGGCCGGATCTCTGCCATTGGCTCAAGTCTTGTCAGCAGGCCCATCACAAGCTCCGCCCACTCTTGCGGGGGGGACTGTCTCTATGGTGATGGCAAAGGAGTCTTAGCCCCGCCCACCTGGCCTTGACTTCACCTACCTGGCCCGCTGACCCTCACTCAGACCTCTGTGTTGCTCCAAATGAATGTCCGCCAGTGCCCGGGTGTCAGCATCTGGGATAAAGGATTCGGGACCTTGCCTGGGGCAGAAGGCAGCCTAGGTCAGCGGGTACCTGGAAGTCTACTGCCTTGTGACACTGCTGCCAGTGACAAATGGTGACTCCCACACTCACATATCGCCTGGTGGCAGAATGATAGTGATGGGCGGAGAAACATGGCTCCGGAGCACACGTTCCGTGGGGCACCAGCCAAAGCAAAGGCCAGGGCCGGTAGTGGACGTCGTGGAGCTGAATGGCGAGCCAGTGAAGGGCCCAAGGGTCCCTCCTGTATGTGGCGAACAGGTCATCCGTGTCCCCACGTCCATAAACCATGGGACTGCTGGGGCCCAGGCTGCCAGGATTTCGGCCTTGCCTTCGGAGCCCGGCCACATACGCGGCCTTGCAGCGGAGGCGGGGACATGTAGACAGCCAAAATTTGGAAAATGGCAGTGTTTCCTCGAGTTCCCTGGCATCGGCCTTTTTGAGCGGCTTGCTTTTTCTCCTGGTAGGAGAGGGCCCTGACGGAGAAAGGCAGGATTACGTGTGCAGGAAAGGTGTGTGCTGAGAGGGTGACGACGTTGAGACCATGTTGGGATCTTTAGTCTCAGGAGAGGCCCCTGGCGGGTGTGGGTCAGTGTTCTCTACCCATCCCACTTGGCGGGGGGAGGTTTTCACCATACAAAGCAGCAGCGGAATTATTCGTCGCCGGAGGGGTTGCATCTGCCCACAAGCTCCACCTGGCCAGGGTCCGCCCCTACTGTATTGTCCATGTCAGTCAACAGAAGCTAAGACCTTCCAGAGAGACTACCTGCTCTTCTCTACCCACGGGGAAGCAGTACAGCCAGAAGCCTCCCCCGTTCCATCTCTAGGCTCTCTCTCAGGCCCCTCATACTTGTGATGTGTCTCAGGGGTAGAAGGAAGAGATTTCTCCGAATGAACACATACACAGAGGGGCCATAGATGCTGAGGAAGGGCGCCTTGCCTACTGATATCCTAGCGTAAGTGGAAAAGTGGTACCTGCCTGCTGGCCCCGTGTGTCGAACGTGTCCACATCAGGGGCTGCCTACTGTGAGGTGATTCCCTGGGTGCCCTGGATTTTGTGGCCCAAAAGAGAAGGGGCCGTCGTGTGTCCATGGGTAAAATGGAGGGCACTGCGGAAGTGGCCGCTTAGGCTGGACCTCTCCTATTGGCTCGGTGTTTGTGACCCGTCCCCGTCAGAAGTTCCGGCCAGCCTTGCGGTGGCTGTCTCCATGGTGATTGGGAAAGAAGCCTTAGGCCCCGCACTCAGCCGTCACCTGGCCTACCTGGCCTCTTTAGCCTCATCTAGACCGCTGTGTGGATGAAAGAATGAATGTCGGCCAATGACCACATGTCCTCGTTGCCTTTGAAGGATTAGGCTCCTTGCCTGGGCAGAAGACAGCCAAGGTCAGCCTGAGCCTAGACACCTAGTGACCTGTGACACTGCAGGCAGTGACAGATGTTGATTTTCATGCTCATGTATCCGCAGGTGGCGGATTCAGAGTGGTCGGAGAAGAAGTGTAACTAGGGATGACACAGACACGAGGGCACGGGCCAAAGGTCAGGGAAAATAGCTGAGATCGTGGAGCTCTAGCGGAGCCAGTGTAGGGCCCAGGCCTCCCTCCTGTACGTGGCAAAGAGGTGATCCATATGCCGCCATGCGCAGACTCTGGACTGCTGGGGCCCTGGACGCCCGGATTGCGGCCTTGTCTTCGGAGAAGTGACACACATGCACTGTGCCAGCGGAGGCTGTGGCCCAGCAGAGGGCAAAATCTTGAAAATGCGGGCTTCAGTTGACTTTGCCTGTGCTCTCCTTTGGCTGAGTGCCATCGTGTGTTTCCTAGCAGGAGAAGGCATTCGTGGAGAGAGGCGGATTCCATGTGTGCAGGCAAAGTGTGTGCTGAGATGATGAGTGGCTGGAGACCAGGGTGGACTCTTGAGACCCAGGATAGACCCCTGGCAGGTATGTGTCAATGTTTTCTGCCCATGGCACTCAGCCGGGTATTTGCATAGAATGTTCTCCGCGGAATTAGTAGTCTCCGGAGAGGCTGCTGCATGTCAGCAAGCTTCACCTGGCCAGGTCCGCCCGTGATGTAGCTCCCCAATCAATGGCTACTCTCTAGACCTTCCAGATAGACTAGCAGATCTTCTCTGCCCATGGGCAACCAGTAGAGCCAGAGGCCTTCCCCCTTTGCTCTTTCGTCTCTAGGCCCTCTGTCAGGCACTCCAAGGTGTGAAGTGACAAGGGGGAGAAGGAAGAGATTTCAGAGAACGAACACATCCAGAGAGAGACAGAGAGAGGCAAGAGATGCTGAGTGGGGATGCCTTGCGTAGTGATATCCTGAGGAAAGTGGGAAAGAGGTACCTGGCCTGCTGTGCCAATGCCCTGAAGCAGTCCGCACCAGGGGCTCCCTTGTGCCTGCGTAGCCTTTCCCAGGGTGTGCTCAAATCCTGTGGCCACTAGGTGTCATAGGTCACACTGGAGGGCCCTGTGTCATCTGCCTGGCGGGCCGGATCTCTGCCATTGGCTCAAGTCTTGTCAGCAGGCCCATCACAAGCTCCGCCCACTCTTGCGGGGGGGACTGTCTCTATGGTGATGGCAAAGGAGTCTTAGCCCCGCCCACCTGGCCTTGACTTCACCTACCTGGCCCGCTGACCCTCACTCAGACCTCTGTGTTGCTCCAAATGAATGTCCGCCAGTGCCCGGGTGTCAGCATCTGGGATAAAGGATTCAGGACCTTGCCTGGGGCAGAAGGCAGCCTAGGTCAGCGGGTACCTGGAAGTCTACTGCCTTGTGACACTGCTGCCAGTGACAAATGGTGACTCCCACACTCACATATCGCCTGGTGGCAGAATGATAGTGATGGGCGGAGAAACATGGCTCCGGAGCACACGTTCCGTGGGGCACCAGCCAAAGCAAAGGCCAGGGCCGGTAGTGGACGTCGTGGAGCTGAATGGCGAGCCAGTGAAGGGCCCAAGGGTCCCTCCTGTATGTGGCGAACAGGTCATCCGTGTCCCCACGTCCATAAACCATGGGACTGCTGGGGCCCAGGCTGCCAGGATTTCGGCCTTGCCTTCGGAGCCCGGCCACATACGCGGCCTTGCAGCGGAGGCGGGGACATGTAGACAGCCAAAATTTGGAAAATGGCAGTGTTTCCTCGAGTTCCCTGGCATCGGCCTTTTTGAGCGGCTTGCTTTTTCTCCTGGTAGGAGAGGGCCCTGACGGAGAAAGGCAGGATTACGTGTGCAGGAAAGGTGTGTGCTGAGAGGGTGACGACGTTGAGACCATGTTGGGATCTTTAGTCTCAGGAGAGGCCCCTGGCGGGTGTGGGTCAGTGTTGTCTACCCATCCCACTTGGCGGGGGGAGGTTTTCACCATACAAAGCAGCAGCGGAATTATTCGTCGCCGGAGGGGTTGCATCTGCCCACAAGCTCCACCTGGCCAGGGTCCGCCCCTACTGTATTGTCCATGTCAGTCAACAGAAGCTAAGACCTTCCAGAGAGACTACCTGCTCTTCTCTACCCACGGGGAAGCAGTACAGCCAGAAGCCTCCCCCGTTCCATCTCTAGGCTCTCTCTCAGGCCCCTCATACTTGTGATGTGTCTCAGGGGTCGAAGGAAGAGATTTCTCCGAATGAACACATACACAGAGGGGCCATAGATGCTGAGGAAGGGCGCCTTGCCTACTGATATCCTAGCGTAAGTGGAAAAGTGGTACCTGCCTGCTGGCCCCGTGTGTCGAACGTGTCCACATCAGGGGCTGCCTACTGTGAGGTGATTCCCTGGGTGCCCTGGATTTTGTGGCCCAAAAGAGAAGGGGCCGTCGTGTGTCCATGGGTAAAATGGAGGGCACTGCGGAAGTGGCCGCTTAGGCTGGACCTCTCCTATTGGCTCGGTGTTTGTGACCCGTCCCCGTCAGAAGTTCCGGCCAGCCTTGCGGTGGCTGTCTCCATGGTGATTGGGAAAGAAGCCTTAGGCCCCGCACTCAGCCGTCACCTGGCCTACCTGGCCTCTTTAGCCTCATCTAGACCGCTGTGTGGATGAAAGAATGAATGTCGGCCAATGACCACATGTCCTCGTTGCCTTTGAAGGATTAGGCTCCTTGCCTGGGCAGAAGACAGCCAAGGTCAGCCTGAGCCTAGACACCTAGTGACCTGTGACACTGCAGGCAGTGACAGATGTTGATTTTCATGCTCATGTATCCGCAGGTGGCGGATTCAGAGTGGTCGGAGAAGAAGTGTAACTAGGGATGACACAGACACGAGGGCACGGGCCAAAGGTCAGGGAAAATAGCTGAGATCGTGGAGCTCTAGCGGAGCCAGTGTAGGGCCCAGGCCTCCCTCCTGTACGTGGCAAAGAGGTGATCCATATGCCGCCATGCGCAGACTCTGGACTGCTGGGGCCCTGGACGCCCGGATTGCGGCCTTGTCTTCGGAGAAGTGACACACATGCACTGTGGCAGCGGAGGCTGTGGCCCAGCAGAGGGCAAAATCTTGAAAATGCGGGCTTCAGTTGACTTTGCCTGTGCTCTCCTTTGGCTGAGTGCCATCGTGTGTTTCCTAGCAGGAGAAGGCATTCGTGGAGAGAGGCGGATTCCATGTGTGCAGGCAAAGTGTGTGCTGAGATGATGAGTGGCTGGAGACCAGGGTGGACTCTTGAGACCCAGGATAGACCCCTGGCAGGTATGTGTCAATGTTTTCTGCCCATGGCACTCAGCCGGGTATTTGCATAGAATGTTCTCCGCGGAATTAGTAGTCTCCGGAGAGGCTGCTGCATGTCAGCAAGCTTCACCTGGCCAGGTCCGCCCGTGATGTAGCTCCCCAATCAATGGCTACTCTCTAGACCTTCCAGATAGACTAGCAGATCTTCTCTGCCCATGGGCAACCAGTAGAGCCAGAGGCCTTCCCCCTTTGCTCTTTCGTCTCTAGGCCCTCTGTCAGGCACTCCAAGGTGTGAAGTGACAAGGGGGAGAAGGAAGAGATTTCAGAGAACGAACACATCCAGAGAGAGACAGAGAGAGGCAAGAGATGCTGAGTGGGGATGCCTTGCGTAGTGATATCCTGAGGAAAGTGGGAAAGAGGTACCTGGCCTGCTGTGCCAATGCCCTGAAGCAGTCCGCACCAGGGGCTCCCTTGTGCCTGCGTAGCCTTTCCCAGGGTGTGCTCAAATCCTGTGGCCACTAGGTGTCATAGGTCACACTGGAGGGCCCTGTGTCATCTGCCTGGCGGGCCGGATCTCTGCCATTGGCTCAAGTCTTGTCAGCAGGCCCATCACAAGCTCCGCCCACTCTTGCAGGGGGGGACTGTCTCTATGGTGATGGCAAAGGAGTCTTAGCCCCGCCCACCTGGCCTTGACTTCACCTACCTGGCCCGCTGACCCTCACTCAGACCTCTGTGTTGCTCCAAATGAATGTCCGCCAGTGCCCGGGTGTCAGCATCTGGGATAAAGGATTCGGGACCTTGCCTGGGGCAGAAGGCAGCCTAGGTCAGCGGGTACCTGGAAGTCTACTGCCTTGTGACACTGCTGCCAGTGACAAATGGTGACTCCCACACTCACATATCGCCTGGTGGCAGAATGATAGTGATGGGCGGAGAAACATGGCTCCGGAGCACACGTTCCGTGGGGCACCAGCCAAAGCAAAGGCCAGGGCCGGTAGTGGACGTCGTGGAGCTGAATGGCGAGCCAGTGAAGGGCCCAAGGGTCCCTCCTGTATGTGGCGAACAGGTCATCCGTGTCCCCACGTCCATAAACCATGGGACTGCTGGGGCCCAGGCTGCCAGGATTTCGGCCTTGCCTTCGGAGCCCGGCCACATACGCGGCCTTGCAGCGGAGGCGGGGACATGTAGACAGCCAAAATTTGGAAAATGGCAGTGTTTCCTCGAGTTCCCTGGCATCGGCCTTTTTGAGCGGCTTGCTTTTTCTCCTGGTAGGAGAGGGCCCTGACGGAGAAAGGCAGGATTACGTGTGCAGGAAAGGTGTGTGCTGAGAGGGTGACGACGTTGAGACCATGTTGGGATCTTTAGTCTCAGGAGAGGCCCCTGGCGGGTGTGGGTCAGTGTTCTCTACCCATCCCACTTGGCGGGGGGAGGTTTTCACCATACAAAGCAGCAGCGGAATTATTCGTCGCCGGAGGGGTTGCATCTGCCCACAAGCTCCACCTGGCCAGGGTCCGCCCCTACTGTATTGTCCATGTCAGTCAACAGAAGCTAAGACCTTCCAGAGAGACTACCTGCTCTTCTCTACCCACGGGGAAGCAGTACAGCCAGAAGCCTCCCCCGTTCCATCTCTAGGCTCTCTCTCAGGCCCCTCATACTTGTGATGTGTCTCAGGGGTAGAAGGAAGAGATTTCTCCGAATGAACACATACACAGAGGGGCCATAGATGCTGAGGAAAGGCGCCTTGCCTACTGATATCCTAGCGTAAGTGGAAAAGTGGTACCTGCCTGCTGGCCCCGTGTGTCGAACGTGTCCACATCAGGGGCTGCCTACTGTGAGGTGATTCCCTGGGTGCCCTGGATTTTGTGGCCCAAAAGAGAAGGGGCCGTCGTGTGTCCATGGGTAAAATGGAGGGCACTGCGGAAGTGGCCGCTTAGGCTGGACCTCTCCTATTGGCTCGGTGTTTGTGACCCGTCCCCGTCAGAAGTTCCGGCCAGCCTTGCGGTGGCTGTCTCCATGGTGATTGGGAAAGAAGCCTTAGGCCCCGCACTCAGCCGTCACCTGGCCTACCTGGCCTCTTTAGCCTCATCTAGACCGCTGTGTGGATGAAAGAATGAATGTCGGCCAATGACCACATGTCCTCGTTGCCTTTGAAGGATTAGGCTCCTTGCCTGGGCAGAAGACAGCCAAGGTCAGCCTGAGCCTAGACACCTAGTGACCTGTGACACTGCAGGCAGTGACAGATGTTGATTTTCATGCTCATGTATCCGCAGGTGGCGGATTCAGAGTGGTCGGAGAAGAAGTGTAACTAGGGATGACACAGACACGAGGGCACGGGCCAAAGGTCAGGGAAAATAGCTGAGATCGTGGAGCTCTAGCGGAGCCAGTGTAGGGCCCAGGCCTCCCTCCTGTACGTGGCAAAGAGGTGATCCATATGCCGCCATGCGCAGACTCTGGACTGCTGGGGCCCTGGACGCCCGGATTGCGGCCTTGTCTTCGGAGAAGTGACACACATGCACTGTGGCAGCGGAGGCTGTGGCCCAGCAGAGGGCAAAATCTTGAAAATGCGGGCTTCAGTTGACTTTGCCTGTGCTCTCCTTTGGCTGAGTGCCATCGTGTGTTTCCTAGCAGGAGAAGGCATTCGTGGAGAGAGGCGGATTCCATGTGTGCAGGCAAAGTGTGTGCTGAGATGATGAGTGGCTGGAGACCAGGGTGGACTCTTGAGACCCAGGATAGACCCCTGGCAGGTATGTGTCAATGTTTTCTGCCCATGGCACTCAGCCGGGTATTTGCATAGAATGTTCTCCGCGGAATTAGTAGTCTCCGGAGAGGCTGCTGCATGTCAGCAAGCTTCACCTGGCCAGGTCCGCCCGTGATGTAGCTCCCCAATCAATGGCTACTCTCTAGACCTTCCAGATAGACTAGCAGATCTTCTCTGCCCATGGGCAACCAGTAGAGCCAGAGGCCTTCCCCCTTTGCTCTTTCGTCTCTAGGCCCTCTGTCAGGCACTCCAAGGTGTGAAGTGACAAGGGGGAGAAGGAAGAGATTTCAGAGAACGAACACATCCAGAGAGAGACAGAGAGAGGCAAGAGATGCTGAGTGGGGATGCCTTGCGTAGTGATATCCTGAGGAAAGTGGGAAAGAGGTACCTGGCCTGCTGTGCCAATGCCCTGAAGCAGTCCGCACCAGGGGCTCCCTTGTGCCTGCGTAGCCTTTCCCAGGGTGTGCTCAAATCCTGTGGCCACTAGGTGTCATAGGTCACACTGGAGGGCCCTGTGTCATCTGCCTGGCGGGCCGGATCTCTGCCATTGGCTCAAGTCTTGTCAGCAGGCCCATCACAAGCTCCGCCCACTCTTGCGGGGGGGGACTGTCTCTATGGTGATGGCAAAGGAGTCTTAGCCCCGCCCACCTGGCCTTGACTTCACCTACCTGGCCCGCTGACCCTCACTCAGACCTCTGTGTTGCTCCAAATGAATGTCCGCCAGTGCCCGGGTGTCAGCATCTGGGATAAAGGATTCGGGACCTTGCCTGGGGCAGAAGGCAGCCTAGGTCAGCGGGTACCTGGAAGTCTACTGCCTTGTGACACTGCTGCCAGTGACAAATGGTGACTCCCACACTCACATATCGCCTGGTGGCAGAATGATAGTGATGGGCGGAGAAACATGGCTCCGGAGCACACGTTCCGTGGGGCACCAGCCAAAGCAAAGGCCAGGGCCGGTAGTGGACGTCGTGGAGCTGAATGGCGAGCCAGTGAAGGGCCCAAGGGTCCCTCCTGTATGTGGCGAACAGGTCATCCGTGTCCCCACGTCCATAAACCATGGGACTGCTGGGGCCCAGGCTGCCAGGATTTCGGCCTTGCCTTCGGAGCCCGGCCACATACGCGGCCTTGCAGCGGAGGCGGGGACATGTAGACAGCCAAAATTTGGAAAATGGCAGTGTTTCCTCGAGTTCCCGGGCATCGGCCTTTTTGAGCGGCTTGCTTTTTTTCCTGGTAGGAGAGGGCCCTGACGGAGAAAGGCAGGATTACGTGTGCAGGAAAGGTGTGTGCTGAGAGGGTGACGACGTTGAGACCATGTTGGGATCTTTAGTCCCAGGAGAGGCCCCTGGCGGGTGTGGGTCAGTGTTGTCTACCCATCCCACTTGGCGGGGGGAGGTTTTCACCATACAAAGCAGCAGCGGAATTATTCGTCGCCGGAGGGGTTGCATCTGCCCACAAGCTCCACCTGGCCAGGGTCCGCCCCTACTGTATTGTCCATGTCAGTCAACAGAAGCTAAGACCTTCCAGAGAGACTACCTGCTCTTCTCTACCCACGGGGAAGCAGTACAGCCAGAAGCCTCCCCCGTTCCATCTCTAGGCTCTCTCTCAGGCCCCTCATACTTGTGATGTGTCTCAGGGGTAGAAGGAAGAGATTTCTCCGAATGAACACATACACAGAGGGGCCATAGATGCTGAGGAAGGGCGCCTTGCCTACTGATATCCTAGCGTAAGTGGAAAAGTGGTACCTGCCTGCTGGCCCCGTGTGTCGAACGTGTCCACATCAGGGGCTGCCTACTGTGAGGTGATTCCCTGGGTGCCCTGGATTTTGTGGCCCAAAAGAGAAGGGGCCGTCGTGTGTCCATGGGTAAAATGGAGGGCACTGCGGAAGTGGCCGCTTAGGCTGGACCTCTCCTATTGGCTCGGTGTTTGTGACCCGTCCCCGTCAGAAGTTCCGGCCAGCCTTGCGGTGGCTGTCTCCATGGTGATTGGGAAAGAAGCCTTAGGCCCCGCACTCAGCCGTCACCTGGCCTACCTGGCCTCTTTAGCCTCATCTAGACCGCTGTGTGGATGAAAGAATGAATGTCGGCCAATGACCACATGTCCTCGTTGCCTTTGAAGGATTAGGCTCCTTGCCTGGGCAGAAGACAGCCAAGGTCAGCCTGAGCCTAGACACCTAGTGACCTGTGACACTGCAGGCAGTGACAGATGTTGATTTTCATGCTCATGTATCCGCAGGTGGCGGATTCAGAGTGGTCGGAGAAGAAGTGTAAGTAGGGATGACACAGACACGAGGGCACGGGCCAAAGGTCAGGGAAAATAGCTGAGATCGTGGAGCTCTAGCGGAGCCAGTGTAGGGCCCAGGCCTCCCTCCTGTACGTGGCAAAGAGGTGATCCATATGCCGCCATGCGCAGACTCTGGACTGCTGGGGCCCTGGACGCCCGGATTGCGGCCTTGTCTTCGGAGAAGTGACACACATGCACTGTGGCAGCGGAGGCTGTGGCCCAGCAGAGGGCAAAATCTTGAAAATGCGGGCTTCAGTTGACTTTGCCTGTGCTCTCCTTTGGCTGAGTGCCATCGTGTGTTTCCTAGCAGGAGAAGGCATTCGTGGAGAGAGGCGGATTCCATGTGTGCAGGCAAAGTGTGTGCTGAGATGATGAGTGGCTGGAGACCAGGGTGGACTCTTGAGACCCAGGATAGACCCCTGGCAGGTATGTGTCAATGTTTTCTGCCCATGGCACTCAGCCGGGTATTTGCATAGAATGTTCTCCGCGGAATTAGTAGTCTCCGGAGAGGCTGCTGCATGTCAGCAAGCTTCACCTGGCCAGGTCCGCCCGTGATGTAGCTCCCCAATCAATGGCTACTCTCTAGACCTTCCAGATAGACTAGCAGATCTTCTCTGCCCATGGGCAACCAGTAGAGCCAGAGGCCTTCCCCCTTTGCTCTTTCGTCTCTAGGCCCTCTGTCAGGCACTCCAAGGTGTGAAGTGACAAGGGGGAGAAGGAAGAGATTTCAGAGAACGAACACATCCAGAGAGAGACAGAGAGAGGCAAGAGATGCTGAGTGGGGATGCCTTGCGTAGTGATATCCTGAGGAAAGTGGGAAAGAGGTACCTGGCCTGCTGTGCCAATGCCCTGAAGCAGTCCGCACCAGGGGCTCCCTTGTGCCTGCGTAGCCTTTCCCAGGGTGTGCTCAAATCCTGTGGCCACTAGGTGTCATAGGTCACACTGGAGGGCCCTGTGTCATCTGCCTGGCGGGCCGGATCTCTGCCATTGGCTCAAGTCTTGTCAGCAGGCCCATCACAAGCTCCGCCCACTCTTGCGGGGGGGGACTGTCTCTATGGTGATGGCAAAGGAGTCTTAGCCCCGCCCACCTGGCCTTGACTTCACCTACCTGGCCCGCTGACCCTCACTCAGACCTCTGTGTTGCTCCAAATGAATGTCCGCCAGTGCCCGGGTGTCAGCATCTGGGATAAAGGATTCGGGACCTTGCCTGGGGCAGAAGGCAGCCTAGGTCAGCGGGTACCTGGAAGTCTACTGCCTTGTGACACTGCTGCCAGTGACAAATGGTGACTCCCACACTCACATATCGCCTGGTGGCAGAATGATAGTGATGGGCGGAGAAACATGGCTCCGGAGCACACGTTCCGTGGGGCACCAGCCAAAGCAAAGGCCAGGGCCGGTAGTGGACGTCGTGGAGCTGAATGGCGAGCCAGTGAAGGGCCCAAGGGTCCCTCCTGTATGTGGCGAACAGGTCATCCGTGTCCCCACGTCCATAAACCATGGGACTGCTGGGGCCCAGGCTGCCAGGATTTCGGCCTTGCCTTCGGAGCCCGGCCACATACGCGGCCTTGCAGCGGAGGCGGGGACATGTAGACAGCCAAAATTTGGAAAATGGCAGTGTTTCCTCGAGTTCCCGGGCATCGGCCTTTTTGAGCGGCTTGCTTTTTTTCCTGGTAGGAGAGGGCCCTGACGGAGAAAGGCAGGATTACGTGTGCAGGAAAGGTGTGTGCTGAGAGGGTGACGACGTTGAGACCATGTTGGGATCTTTAGTCCCAGGAGAGGCCCCTGGCGGGTGTGGGTCAGTGTTCTCTACCCATCCCACTTGGCGGGGGGAGGTTTTCACCATACAAAGCAGCAGCGGAATTATTCGTCGCCGGAGGGGTTGCTTCTGCCCACAAGCTCCACCTGGCCAGGGTCCGCCCCTACTGTATTGTCCATGTCAGTCAACAGAAGCTAAGACCTTCCAGAGAGACTACCTGCTCTTCTCTACCCACGGGGAAGCAGTACAGCCAGAAGCCTCCCCCGTTCCATCTCTAGGCTCTCTCTCAGGCCCCTCATACTTGTGATGTGTCTCAGGGGTAGAAGGAAGAGATTTCTCCGAATGAACACATACACAGAGGGGCCATAGATGCTGAGGAAGGGCGCCTTGCCTACTGATATCCTAGCGTAAGTGGAAAAGTGGTACCTGCCTGCTGGCCCCGTGTGTCGAACGTGTCCACATCAGGGGCTGCCTACTGTGAGGTGATTCCCTGGGTGCCCTGGATTTTGTGGCCCAAAAGAGAAGGGGCCGTCGTGTGTCCATGGGTAAAATGGAGGGCACTGCGGAAGTGGCCGCTTAGGCTGGACCTCTCCTATTGGCTCGGTGTTTGTGACCCGTCCCCGTCAGAAGTTCCGGCCAGCCTTGCGGTGGCTGTCTCCATGGTGATTGGGAAAGAAGCCTTAGGCCCCGCACTCAGCCGTCACCTGGCCTACCTGGCCTCTTTAGCCTCATCTAGACCGCTGTGTGGATGAAAGAATGAATGTCGGCCAATGACCACATGTCCTCGTTGCCTTTGAAGGATTAGGCTCCTTGCCTGGGCAGAAGACAGCCAAGGTCAGCCTGAGCCTAGACACCTAGTGACCTGTGACACTGCAGGCAGTGACAGATGTTGATTTTCATGCTCATGTATCCGCAGGTGGCGGATTCAGAGTGGTCGGAGAAGAAGTGTAACTAGGGATGACACAGACACGAGGGCACGGGCCAAAGGTCAGGGAAAATAGCTGAGATCGTGGAGCTCTAGCGGAGCCAGTGTAGGGCCCAGGCCTCCCTCCTGTACGTGGCAAAGAGGTGATCCATATGCCGCCATGCGCAGACTCTAGACTGCTGGGGCCCTGGACGCCCGGATTGCGGCCTTGTCTTCGGAGAAGTGACACACATGCACTGTGGCAGCGGAGGCTGTGGCCCAGCAGAGGGCAAAATCTTGAAAATGCGGGCTTCAGTTGACTTTGCCTGTGCTCTCCTTTGGCTGAGTGCCATCGTGTGTTTCCTAGCAGGAGAAGGCATTCGTGGAGAGAGGCGGATTCCATGTGTGCAGGCAAAGTGTGTGCTGAGATGATGAGTGGCTGGAGACCAGGGTGGACTCTTGAGACCCAGGATAGACCCCTGGCAGGTATGTGTCAATGTTTTCTGCCCATGGCACTCAGCCGGGTATTTGCATAGAATGTTCTCGGCGGAATTAGTAGTCTCCGGAGAGGCTGCTGCATGTCAGCAAGCTTCACCTGGCCAGGTCCGCCCGTGATGTAGCTCCCCAATCAATGGCTACTCTCTAGACCTTCCAGATAGACTAGCAGATCTTCTCTGCCCATGGGCAACCAGTAGAGCCAGAGGCCTTCCCCCTTTGCTCTTTCGTCTCTAGGCCCTCTGTCAGGCACTCCAAGGTGTGAAGTGACAAGGGGGAGAAGGAAGAGATTTCAGAGAACGAACACATCCAGAGAGAGACAGAGAGAGGCAAGAGATGCTGAGTGGGGATGCCTTGCGTAGTGATATCCTGAGGAAAGTGGGAAAGAGGTACCTGGCCTGCTGTGCCAATGCCCTGAAGCAGTCCGCACCAGGGGCTCCCTTGTGCCTGCGTAGCCTTTCCCAGGGTGTGCTCAAATCCTGTGGCCACTAGGTGTCATAGGTCACACTGGAGGGCCCTGTGTCATCTGCCTGGCGGGCCGGATCTCTGCCATTGGCTCAAGTCTTGTCAGCAGGCCCATCACAAGCTCCGCCCACTCTTGCGGGGGGGGACTGTCTCTATGGTGATGGCAAAGGAGTCTTAGCCCCGCCCACCTGGCCTTGACTTCACCTACCTGGCCCGCTGACCCTCACTCAGACCTCTGTGTTGCTCCAAATGAATGTCCGCCAGTGCCCGGGTGTCAGCATCTGGGATAAAGGATTCGGGACCTTGCCTGGGGCAGAAGGCAGCCTAGGTCAGCGGGTACCTGGAAGTCTACTGCCTTGTGACACTGCTGCCAGTGACAAATGGTGACTCCCACACTCACATATCGCCTGGTGGCAGAATGATAGTGATGGGCGGAGAAACATGGCTCCGGAGCACACGTTCCGTGGGGCACCAGCCAAAGCAAAGGCCAGGGCCGGTAGTGGACGTCGTGGAGCTGAATGGCGAGCCAGTGAAGGGCCCAAGGGTCCCTCCTGTATGTGGCGAACAGGTCATCCGTGTCCCCACGTCCATAAACCATGGGACTGCTGGGGCCCAGGCTGCCAGGATTTCGGCCTTGCCTTCGGAGCCCGGCCACATACGCGGCCTTGCAGCGGAGGCGGGGACATGTAGACAGCCAAAATTTGGAAAATGGCAGTGTTTCCTCGAGTTCCCGGGCATCGGCCTTTTTGAGCGGCTTGCTTTTTTTCCTGGTAGGAGAGGGCCCTGACGGAGAAAGGCAGGATTACGTGTGCAGGAAAGGTGTGTGCTGAGAGGGTGACGACGTTGAGACCATGTTGGGATCTTTAGTCCCAAGAGAGGCCCCTGGCGGGTGTGGGTCAGTGTTCTCTACCCATCCCACTTGGCGGGGGGAGGTTTTCACCATACAAAGCAGCAGCGGAATTATTCGTCGCCGGAGGGGTTGCATCTGCCCACAAGCTCCACCTGGCCAGGGTCCGCCCCTACTGTATTGTCCATGTCAGTCAACAGAAGCTAAGACCTTCCAGAGAGACTACCTGCTCTTCTCTACCCACGGGGAAGCAGTACAGCCAGAAGCCTCCCCCGTTCCATCTCTAGGCTCTCTCTCAGGCCCCTCATACTTGTGATGTGTCTCAGGGGTAGAAGGAAGAGATTTCTCCGAATGAACACATACACAGAGGGGCCATAGATGCTGAGGAAGGGCGCCTTGCCTACTGATATCCTAGCGTAAGTGGAAAAGTGGTACCTGCCTGCTGGCCCCGTGTGTCGAACGTGTCCACATCAGGGGCTGCCTACTGTGAGGTGATTCCCTGGGTGCCCTGGATTTTGTGGCCCAAAAGAGAAGGGGCCGTCGTGTGTCCATGGGTAAAATGGAGGGCACTGCGGAAGTGGCCGCTTAGGCTGGACCTCTCCTATTGGCTCGGTGTTTGTGACCCGTCCCCGTCAGAAGTTCCGGCCAGCCTTGCGGTGGCTGTCTCCATGGTGATTGGGAAAGAAGCCTTAGGCCCCGCACTCAGCCGTCACCTGGCCTACCTGGCCTCTTTAGCCTCATCTAGACCGCTGTGTGGATGAAAGAATGAATGTCGGCCAATGACCACATGTCCTCGTTGCCTTTGAAGGATTAGGCTCCTTGCCTGGGCAGAAGACAGCCAAGGTCAGCCTGAGCCTAGACACCTAGTGACCTGTGACACTGCAGGCAGTGACAGATGTTGATTTTCATGCTCATGTATCCGCAGGTGGCGGATTCAGAGTGGTCGGAGAAGAAGTGTAACTAGGGATGACACAGACACGAGGGCACGGGCCAAAGGTCAGGGAAAATAGCTGAGATCGTGGAGCTCTAGCGGAGCCAGTGTAGGGCCCAGGCCTCCCTCCTGTACGTGGCAAAGAGGTGATCCATATGCTGCCATGCGCAGACTCTAGACTGCTGGGGCCCTGGACGCCCGGATTGCGGCCTTGTCTTCGGAGAAGTGACACACATGCACTGTGGCAGCGGAGGCTGTGGCCCAGCAGAGGGCAAAATCTTGAAAATGCGGGCTTCAGTTGACTTTGCCTGTGCTCTCCTTTGGCTGAGTGCCATCGTGCGTTTCCTAGCAGGAGAAGGCATTCGTGGAGAGAGGCGGATTCCATGTGTGCAGGCAAAGTGTGTGCTGAGATGATGAGTGGCTGGAGACCAGGGTGGACTCTTGAGACCCAGGATAGACCCCTGGCAGGTATGTGTCAATGTTTTCTGCCCATGGCACTCAGCCGGGTATTTGCATAGAATGTTCTCCGCGGAATTAGTAGTCTCCGGAGAGGCTGCTGCATGTCAGCAAGCTTCACCTGGCCAGGTCCGCCCGTGATGTAGCTCCCCAATCAATGGCTACTCTCTAGACCTTCCAGATAGACTAGCAGATCTTCTCTGCCCATGGGCAACCAGTAGAGCCAGAGGCCTTCCCCCTTTGCTCTTTCGTCTCTAGGCCCTCTGTCAGGCACTCCAAGGTGTGAAGTGACAAGGGGGAGAAGGAAGAGATTTCAGAGAACGAACACATCCAGAGAGAGACAGAGAGAGGCAAGAGATGCTGAGTGGGGATGCCTTGCGTAGTGATATCCTGAGGAAAGTGGGAAAGAGGTACCTGGCCTGCTGTGCCAATGCCCTGAAGCAGTCCGCACCAGGGGCTCCCTTGTGCCTGCGTAGCCTTTCCCAGGGTGTGCTCAAATCCTGTGGCCACTAGGTGTCATAGGTCACACTGGAGGGCCCTGTGTCATCTGCCTGGCGGGCCGGATCTCTGCCATTGGCTCAAGTCTTGTCAGCAGGCCCATCACAAGCTCCGCCCACTCTTGCGGGGGGGACTGTCTCTATGGTGATGGCAAAGGAGTCTTAGCCCCGCCCACCTGGCCTTGACTTCACCTACCTGGCCCGCTGACCCTCACTCAGACCTCTGTGTTGCTCCAAATGAATGTCCGCCAGTGCCCGGGTGTCAGCATCTGGGATAAAGGATTCGGGACCTTGCCTGGGGCAGAAGGCAGCCTAGGTCAGCGGGTACCTGGAAGTCTACTGCCTTGTGACACTGCTGCCAGTGACAAATGGTGACTCCCACACTCACGTATCGCCTGGTGGCAGAATGATAGTGATGGGCGGAGAAACATGGCTCCGGAGCACACGTTCCGTGGGGCACCAGCCAAAGCAAAGGCCAGGGCCGGTAGTGGACGTCGTGGAGCTGAATGGCGAGCCAGTGAAGGGCCCAAGGGTCCCTCCTGTATGTGGCGAACAGGTCATCCGTGTCCCCACGTCCATAAACCATGGGACTGCTGGGGCCCAGGCTGCCAGGATTTCGGCCTTGCCTTCGGAGCCCGGCCACATACGCGGCCTTGCAGCGGAGGCGGGGACATGTAGACAGCCAAAATTTGGAAAATGGCAGTGTTTCCTCGAGTTCCCGGGCATCGGCCTTTTTGAGCGGCTTGCTTTTTTTCCTGGTAGGAGAGGGCCCTGACGGAGAAAGGCAGGATTACGTGTGCAGGAAAGGTGTGTGCTGAGAGGGTGACGACGTTGAGACCATGTTGGGATCTTTAGTCCCAGGAGAGGCCCCTGGCGGGTGTGGGTCAGTGTTGTCTACCCATCCCACTTGGCGGGGGGAGGTTTTCACCATACAAAGCAGCAGCGGAATTATTCGTCGCCGGAGGGGTTGCATCTGCCCACAAGCTCCACCTGGCCAGGGTCCGCCCCTACTGTATTGTCCATGTCAGTCAACAGAAGCTAAGACCTTCCAGAGAGACTACCTGCTCTTCTCTACCCACGGGGAAGCAGTACAGCCAGAAGCCTCCCCCGTTCCATCTCTAGGCTCTCTCTCAGGCCCCTCATACTTGTGATGTGTCTCAGGGGTCGAAGGAAGAGATTTCTCCGAATGAACACATACACAGAGGGGCCATAGATGCTGAGGAAGGGCGCCTTGCCTACTGATATCCTAGCGTAAGTGGAAAAGTGGTACCTGCCTGCTGGCCCCGTGTGTCGAACGTGTCCACATCAGGGGCTGCCTACTGTGAGGTGATTCCCTGGGTGCCCTGGATTTTGTGGCCCAAAAGAGAAGGGGCCGTCGTGTGTCCATGGGTAAAATGGAGGGCACTGCGGAAGTGGCCGCTTAGGCTGGACCTCTCCTATTGGCTCGGTGTTTGTGACCCGTCCCCGTCAGAAGTTCCGGCCAGCCTTGCGGTGGCTGTCTCCATGGTGATTGGGAAAGAAGCCTTAGGCCCCGCACTCAGCCGTTACCTGGCCTACCTGGCCTCTTTAGCCTCATCTAGACCGCTGTGTGGATGAAAGAATGAATGTCGGCCAATGACCACATGTCCTCGTTGCCTTTGAAGGATTAGGCTCCTTGCCTGGGCAGAAGACAGCCAAGGTCAGCCTGAGCCTAGACACCTAGTGACCTGTGACACTGCAGGCAGTGACAGATGTTGATTTTCATGCTCATGTATCCGCAGGTGGCGGATTCAGAGTGGTCGGAGAAGAAGTGTAACTAGGGATGACACAGACACGAGGGCACGGGCCAAAGGTCAGGGAAAATAGCTGAGATCGTGGAGCTCTAGCGGAGCCAGTGTAGGGCCCAGGCCTCCCTCCTGTACGTGGCAAAGAGGTGATCCATATGCCGCCATGCGCAGACTCTAGACTGCTGGGGCCCTGGACGCCCGGATTGCGGCCTTGTCTTCGGAGAAGTGACACACATGCACTGTGCCAGCGGAGGCTGTGGCCCAGCAGAGGGCAAAATCTTGAAAATGCGGGCTTCAGTTGACTTTGCCTGTGCTCTCCTTTGGCTGAGTGCCATCGTGCGTTTCCTAGCAGGAGAAGGCATTCGTGGAGAGAGGCGGATTCCATGTGTGCAGGCAAAGTGTGTGCTGAGATGATGAGTGGCTGGAGACCAGGGTGGACTCTTGAGACCCAGGATAGACCCCTGGCAGGTATGTGTCAATGTTTTCTGCCCATGGCACTCAGCCGGGTATTTGCATAGAATGTTCTCCGCGGAATTAGTAGTCTCCGGAGAGGCTGCTGCATGTCAGCAAGCTTCACCTGGCCAGGTCCGCCCGTGATGTAGCTCCCCAATCAATGGCTACTCTCTAGACCTTCCAGATAGACTAGCAGATCTTCTCTGCCCATGGGCAACCAGTAGAGCCAGAGGCCTTCCCCCTTTGCTCTTTCGTCTCTAGGCCCTCTGTCAGGCACTCCAAGGTGTGAAGTGACAAGGGGGAGAAGGAAGAGATTTCAGAGAACGAACACATCCAGAGAGAGACAGAGAGAGGCAAGAGATGCTGAGTGGGGATGCCTTGCGTAGTGATATCCTGAGGAAAGTGGGAAAGAGGTACCTGGCCTGCTGTGCCAATGCCCTGAAGCAGTCCGCACCAGGGGCTCCCTTGTGCCTGCGTAGCCTTTCCCAGGGTGTGCTCAAATCCTGTGGCCACTAGGTGTCATAGGTCACACTGGAGGGCCCTGTGTCATCTGCCTGGCGGGCCGGATCTCTGCCATTGGCTCAAGTCTTGTCAGCAGGCCCATCACAAGCTCCGCCCACTCTTGCGGGGGGGACTGTCTCTATGGTGATGGCAAAGGAGTCTTAGCCCCGCCCACCTGGCCTTGACTTCACCTACCTGGCCCGCTGACCCTCACTCAGACCTCTGTGTTGCTCCAAATGAATGTCCGCCAGTGCCCGGGTGTCAGCATCTGGGATAAAGGATTCGGGACCTTGCCTGGGGCAGAAGGCAGCCTAGGTCAGCGGGTACCTGGAAGTCTACTGCCTTGTGACACTGCTGCCAGTGACAAATGGTGACTCCCACACTCACATATCGCCTGGTGGCAGAATGATAGTGATGGGCGGAGAAACATGGCTCCGGAGCACACGTTCCGTGGGGCACCAGCCAAAGCAAAGGCCAGGGCCGGTAGTGGACGTCGTGGAGCTGAATGGCGAGCCAGTGAAGGGCCCAAGGGTCCCTCCTGTATGTGGCGAACAGGTCATCCGTGTCCCCACGTCCATAAACCATGGGACTGCTGGGGCCCAGGCTGCCAGGATTTCGGCCTTGCCTTCGGAGCCCGGCCACATACGCGGCCTTGCAGCGGAGGCGGGGACATGTAGACAGCCAAAATTTGGAAAATGGCAGTGTTTCCTCGAGTTCCCGGGCATCGGCCTTTTTGAGCGGCTTGCTTTTTTTCCTGGTAGGAGAGGGCCCTGACGGAGAAAGGCAGGATTACGTGTGCAGGAAAGGTGTGTGCTGAGAGGGTGACGACGTTGAGACCATGTTGGGATCTTTAGTCCCAGGAGAGGCCCCTGGCGGGTGTGGGTCAGTGTTGTCTACCCATCCCACTTGGCGGGGGGAGGTTTTCACCATACAAAGCAGCAGCGGAATTATTCGTCGCCGGAGGGTTGCATCAATACTATCTCTCTATGCTGGCCAGGGTCCGCCCCTACTGTATTGTCCATGTCAGTCAACAGAAGCTAAGACCTTCCAGAGAGACTACCTGCTCTTCTCTACCCACGGGGAAGCAGTACAGCCAGAAGCCTCCCCCGTTCCATCTCTAGGCTCTCTCTCAGGCCCCTCATACTTGTGATGTGTCTCAGGGGTCGAAGGAAGAGATTTCTCCGAATGAACACATACACAGAGGGGCCATAGATGCTGAGGAAGGGCGCCTTGCCTACTGATATCCTAGCGTAAGTGGAAAAGTGGTACCTGCCTGCTGGCCCCGTGTGTCGAACGTGTCCACATCAGGGGCTGCCTACTGTGAGGTGATTCCCTGGGTGCCCTGGATTTTGTGGCCCAAAAGAGAAGGGGCCGTCGTGTGTCCATGGGTAAAATGGAGGGCACTGCGGAAGTGGCCGCTTAGGCTGGACCTCTCCTATTGGCTCGGTGTTTGTGACCCGTCCCCGTCAGAAGTTCCGGCCAGCCTTGCGGTGGCTGTCTCCATGGTGATTGGGAAAGAAGCCTTAGGCCCCGCACTCAGCCGTCACCTGGCCTACCTGGCCTCTTTAGCCTCATCTAGACCGCTGTGTGGATGAAAGAATGAATGTCGGCCAATGACCACATGTCCTCGTTGCCTTTGAAGGATTAGGCTCCTTGCCTGGGCAGAAGACAGCCAAGGTCAGCCTGAGCCTAGACACCTAGTGACCTGTGACACTGCAGGCAGTGACAGATGTTGATTTTCATGCTCATGTATCCGCAGGTGGCGGATTCAGAGTGGTCGGAGAAGAAGTGTAACTAGGGATGACACAGACACGAGGGCACGGGCCAAAGGTCAGGGAAAATAGCTGAGATCGTGGAGCTCTAGCGGAGCCAGTGTAGGGCCCAGGCCTCCCTCCTGTACGTGGCAAAGAGGTGATCCATATGCCGCCATGCGCAGACTCTGGACTGCTGGGGCCCTGGACGCCCGGATTGCGGCCTTGTCTTCGGAGAAGTGACACACATGCACTGTGCCAGCGGAGGCTGTGGCCCAGCAGAGGGCAAAATCTTGAAAATGCGGGCTTCAGTTGACTTTGCCTGTGCTCTCCTTTGGCTGAGTGCCATCGTGTGTTTCCTAGCAGGAGAAGGCATTCGTGGAGAGAGGCGGATTCCATGTGTGCAGGCAAAGTGTGTGCTGAGATGATGAGTGGCTGGAGACCAGGGTGGACTCTTGAGACCCAGGATAGACCCCTGGCAGGTATGTGTCAATGTTTTCTGCCCATGGCACTCAGCCGGGTATTTGCATAGAATGTTCTCCGCGGAATTAGTAGTCTCCGGAGAGGCTGCTGCATGTCAGCAAGCTTCACCTGGCCAGGTCCGCCCGTGATGTAGCTCCCCAATCAATGGCTACTCTCTAGACCTTCCAGATAGACTAGCAGATCTTCTCTGCCCATGGGCAACCAGTAGAGCCAGAGGCCTTCCCCCTTTGCTCTTTGGTCTCTAGGCCCTCTGTCAGGCACTCCAAGGTGTGAAGTGACAAGGGGGAGAAGGAAGAGATTTCAGAGAACGAACACATCCAGAGAGAGACAGAGAGAGGCAAGAGATGCTGAGTGGGGATGCCTTGCGTAGTGATATCCTGAGGAAAGTGGGAAAGAGGTACCTGGCCTGCTGTGCCAATGCCCTGAAGCAGTCCGCACCAGGGGCTCCCTTGTGCCTGCGTAGCCTTTCCCAGGGTGTGCTCAAATCCTGTGGCCACTAGGTGTCATAGGTCACACTGGAGGGCCCTGTGTCATCTGCCTGGCGGGCCGGATCTCTGCCATTGGCTCAAGTCTTGTCAGCAGGCCCATCACAAGCTCCGCCCACTCTTGCGGGGGGGACTGTCTCTATGGTGATGGCAAAGGAGTCTTAGCCCCGCCCACCTGGCCTTGACTTCACCTACCTGGCCCGCTGACCCTCACTCAGACCTCTGTGTTGCTCCAAATGAATGTCCGCCAGTGCCCGGGTGTCAGCATCTGGGATAAAGGATTCGGGACCTTGCCTGGGGCAGAAGGCAGCCTAGGTCAGCGGGTACCTGGAAGTCTACTGCCTTGTGACACTGCTGCCAGTGACAAATGGTGACTCCCACACTCACATATCGCCTGGTGGCAGAATGATAGTGATGGGCGGAGAAACATGGCTCCGGAGCACACGTTCCGTGGGGCACCAGCCAAAGCAAAGGCCAGGGCCGGTAGTGGACGTCGTGGAGCTGAATGGCGAGCCAGTGAAGGGCCCAAGGGTCCCTCCTGTATGTGGCGAACAGGTCATCCGTGTCCCCACGTCCATAAACCATGGGACTGCTGGGGCCCAGGCTGCCAGGATTTCGGCCTTGCCTTCGGAGCCCGGCCACATACGCGGCCTTGCAGCGGAGGCGGGGACATGTAGACAGCCAAAATTTGGAAAATGGCAGTGTTTCCTCGAGTTCCCGGGCATCGGCCTTTTTGAGCGGCTTGCTTTTTTTCCTGGTAGGAGAGGGCCCTGACGGAGAAAGGCAGGATTACGTGTGCAGGAAAGGTGTGTGCTGAGAGGGTGACGACGTTGAGACCATGTTGGGATCTTTAGTCCCAGGAGAGGCCCCTGGCGGGTGTGGGTCAGTGTTCTCTACCCATCCCACTTGGCGGGGGGAGGTTTTCACCATACAAAGCAGCAGCGGAATTATTCGTCGCCGGAGGGGTTGCATCTGCCCACAAGCTCCACCTGGCCAGGGTCCGCCCCTACTGTATTGTCCATGTCAGTCAACAGAAGCTAAGACCTTCCAGAGAGACTACCTGCTCTTCTCTACCCACGGGGAAGCAGTACAGCCAGAAGCCTCCCCCGTTCCATCTCTAGGCTCTCTCTCAGGCCCCTCATACTTGTGATGTGTCTCAGGGGTCGAAGGAAGAGATTTCTCCGAATGAACACATACACAGAGGGGCCATAGATGCTGAGGAAGGGCGCCTTGCCTACTGATATCCTAGCGTAAGTGGAAAAGTGGTACCTGCCTGCTGGCCCCGTGTGTCGAACGTGTCCACATCAGGGGCTGCCTACTGTGAGGTGATTCCCTGGGTGCCCTGGATTTTGTGGCCCAAAAGAGAAGGGGCCGTCGTGTGTCCATGGGTAAAATGGAGGGCACTGCGGAAGTGGCCGCTTAGGCTGGACCTCTCCTATTGGCTCGGTGTTTGTGACCCGTCCCCGTCAGAAGTTCCGGCCAGCCTTGCGGTGGCTGTCTCCATGGTGATTGGGAAAGAAGCCTTAGGCCCCGCACTCAGCCGTCACCTGGCCTACCTGGCCTCTTTAGCCTCATCTAGACCGCTGTGTGGATGAAAGAATGAATGTCGGCCAATGACCACATGTCCTCGTTGCCTTTGAAGGATTAGGCTCCTTGCCTGGGCAGAAGACAGCCAAGGTCAGCCTGAGCCTAGACACCTAGTGACCTGTGACACTGCAGGCAGTGACAGATGTTGATTTTCATGCTCATGTATCCGCAGGTGGCGGATTCAGAGTGGTCGGAGAAGAAGTGTAACTAGGGATGACACAGACACGAGGGCACGGGCCAAAGGTCAGGGAAAATAGCTGAGATCGTGGAGCTCTAGCGGAGCCAGTGTAGGGCCCAGGCCTCCCTCCTGTACGTGGCAAAGAGGTGATCCATATGCCGCCATGCGCAGACTCTGGACTGCTGGGGCCCTGGACGCCCGGATTGCGGCCTTGTCTTCGGAGAAGTGACACACATGCACTGTGCCAGCGGAGGCTGTGGCCCAGCAGAGGGCAAAATCTTGAAAATGCGGGCTTCAGTTGACTTTGCCTGTGCTCTCCTTTGGCTGAGTGCCATCGTGTGTTTCCTAGCAGGAGAAGGCATTCGTGGAGAGAGGCGGATTCCATGTGTGCAGGCAAAGTGTGTGCTGAGATGATGAGTGGCTGGAGACCAGGGTGGACTCTTGAGACCCAGGATAGACCCCTGGCAGGTATGTGTCAATGTTTTCTGCCCATGGCACTCAGCCGGGTATTTGCATAGAATGTTCTCCGCGGAATTAGTAGTCTCCGGAGAGGCTGCTGCATGTCAGCAAGCTTCACCTGGCCAGGTCCGCCCGTGATGTAGCTCCCCAATCAATGGCTACTCTCTAGACCTTCCAGATAGACTAGCAGATCTTCTCTGCCCATGGGCAACCAGTAGAGCCAGAGGCCTTCCCCCTTTGCTCTTTGGTCTCTAGGCCCTCTGTCAGGCACTCCAAGGTGTGAAGTGACAAGGGGGAGAAGGAAGAGATTTCAGAGAACGAACACATCCAGAGAGAGACAGAGAGAGGCAAGAGATGCTGAGTGGGGATGCCTTGCGTAGTGATATCCTGAGGAAAGTGGGAAAGAGGTACCTGGCCTGCTGTGCCAATGCCCTGAAGCAGTCCGCACCAGGGGCTCCCTTGTGCCTGCGTAGCCTTTCCCAGGGTGTGCTCAAATCCTGTGGCCACTAGGTGTCATAGGTCACACTGGAGGGCCCTGTGTCATCTGCCTGGCGGGCCGGATCTCTGCCATTGGCTCAAGTCTTGTCAGCAGGCCCATCACAAGCTCCGCCCACTCTTGCGGGGGGGGACTGTCTCTATGGTGATGGCAAAGGAGTCTTAGCCCCGCCCACCTGGCCTTGACTTCACCTACCTGGCCCGCTGACCCTCACTCAGACCTCTGGGTTGCTCCAAATGAATGTCCGCCAGTGCCCGGGTGTCAGCATCTGGGATAAAGGATTCGGGACCTTGCCTGGGGCAGAAGGCAGCCTAGGTCAGCGGGTACCTGGAAGTCTACTGCCTCGTGACACTGCTGCCAGTGACAAATGGTGACTCCCACACTCACATATCGCCTGGTGGCAGAATGATAGTGATGGGCGGAGAAACATGGCTCCGGAGCACACGTTCCGTGGGGCACCAGCCAAAGCAAAGGCCAGGGCCGGTAGTGGACGTCGTGGAGCTGAATGGCGAGCCAGTGAAGGGCCCAAGGGTCCCTCCTGTATGTGGCGAACAGGTCATCCGTGTCCCCACGTCCATAAACCATGGGACTGCTGGGGCCCAGGCTGCCAGGATTTCGGCCTTGCCTTCGGAGCCCGGCCACATACGCGGCCTTGCAGCGGAGGCGGGGACATGTAGACAGCCAAAATTTGGAAAATGGCAGTGTGTCCTCGAGTTCCCTGGCATCGGCCTTTTTGAGCGGCTTGCTTTTTCTCCTGGTAGGAGAGGGCCCTGACGGAGAAAGGCAGGATTACGTGTGCAGGAAAGGTGTGTGCTGAGAGGGTGACGACGTTGAGACCATGTTGGGATCTTTAGTCCCAGGAGAGGCCCCTGGCGGGTGTGGGTCAGTGTTGTCTACCCATCCCACTTGGCGGGGGGAGGTTTTCACCATACAAAGCAGCAGCGGAATTATTCGTCGCCGGAGGGGTTGCATCTGCCCACAAGCTCCACCTGGCCAGGGTCCGCCCCTACTGTATTGTCCATGTCAGTCAACAGAAGCTAAGACCTTCCAGAGAGACTACCTGCTCTTCTCTACCCACGGGGAAGCAGTACAGCCAGAAGCCTCCCCCGTTCCATCTCTAGGCTCTCTCTCAGGCCCCTCATACTTGTGATGTGTCTCAGGGGTAGAAGGAAGAGATTTCTCCGAATGAACACATACACAGAGGGGCCATAGATGCTGAGGAAGGGCGCCTTGCCTACCGATAACCTAGCGTAAGTGGAAAAGTGGTACCTGCCTGCTGGCCCCGTGTGTCGAACGTGTCCACATCAGGGGCTGCCTACTGTGAGGTGATTCCCTGGGTGCCCTGGATTTTGTGGCCCAAAAGAGAAGGGGCCGTCGTGTGTCCATGGGTAAAATGGAGGGCACTGCGGAAGTGGCCGCTTAGGCTGGACCTCTCCTATTGGCTCGGTGTTTGTGACCCGTCCCCGTCAGAAGTTCCGGCCAGCCTTGCGGTGGCTGTCTCCATGGTGATTGGGAAAGAAGCCTTAGGCCCCGCACTCAGCCGTCACCTGGCCTACCTGGCCTCTTTAGCCTCATCTAGACCGCTGTGTGGATGAAAGAATGAATGTCGGCCAATGACCACATGTCCTCGTTGCCTTTGAAGGATTAGGCTCCTTGCCTGGGCAGAAGACAGCCAAGGTCAGCCTGAGCCTAGACACCTAGTGACCTGTGACACTGCAGGCAGTGACAGATGTTGATTTTCATGCTCATGTATCCGCAGGTGGCGGATTCAGAGTGGTCGGAGAAGAAGTGTAAGTAGGGATGACACAGACACGAGGGCACGGGCCAAAGGTCAGGGAAAATAGCTGAGATCGTGGAGCTCTAGCGGAGCCAGTGTAGGGCCCAGGCCTCCCTCCTGTACGTGGCAAAGAGGTGATCCATATGCCGCCATGCGCAGACTCTGGACTGCTGGGGCCCTGGACGCCCGGATTGCGGCCTTGTCTTCGGAGAAGTGACACACATGCACTGTGCCAGCGGAGGCTGTGGCCCAGCAGAGGGCAAAATCTTGAAAATGCGGGCTTCAGTTGACTTTGCCTGTGCTCTCCTTTGGCTGAGTGCCATCGTGTGTTTCCTAGCAGGAGAAGGCATTCGTGGAGAGAGGCGGATTCCATGTGTGCAGGCAAAGTGTGTGCTGAGATGATGAGTGGCTGGAGACCAGGGTGGACTCTTGAGACCCAGGATAGACCCCTGGCAGGTATGTGTCAATGTTTTCTGCCCATGGCACTCAGCCGGGTATTTGCATAGAATGTTCTCGGCGGAATTAGTAGTCTCCGGAGAGGCTGCTGCATGTCAGCAAGCTTCACCTGGCCAGGTCCGCCCGTGATGTAGCTCCCCAATCAATGGCTACTCTCTAGACCTTCCAGATAGACTAGCAGATCTTCTCTGCCCATGGGCAACCAGTAGAGCCAGAGGCCTTCCCCCTTTGCTCTTTGGTCTCTAGGCCCTCTGTCAGGCACTCCAAGGTGTGAAGTGACAAGGGGGAGAAGGAAGAGATTTCAGAGAACGAACACATCCAGAGAGAGACAGAGAGAGGCAAGAGATGCTGAGTGGGGATGCCTTGCGTAGTGATATCCTGAGGAAAGTGGGAAAGAGGTACCTGGCCTGCTGTGCCAATGCCCTGAAGCAGTCCGCACCAGGGGCTCCCTTGTGCCTGCGTAGCCTTTCCCAGGGTGTGCTCAAATCCTGTGGCCACTAGGTGTCATAGGTCACACTGGAGGGCCCTGTGTCATCTGCCTGGCGGGCCGGATCTCTGCCATTGGCTCAAGTCTTGTCAGCAGGCCCATCACAAGCTCCGCCCACTCTTGCGGGGGGGGACTGTCTCTATGGTGATGGCAAAGGAGTCTTAGCCCCGCCCACCTGGCCTTGACTTCACCTACCTGGCCCGCTGACCCTCACTCAGACCTCTGGGTTGCTCCAAATGAATGTCCGCCAGTGCCCGGGTGTCAGCATCTGGGATAAAGGATTCGGGACCTTGCCTGGGGCAGAAGGCAGCCTAGGTCAGCGGGTACCTGGAAGTCTACTGCCTTGTGACACTGCTGCCAGTGACAAATGGTGACTCCCACACTCACATATCGCCTGGTGGCAGAATGATAGTGATGGGCGGAGAAACATGGCTCCGGAGCACACGTTCCGTGGGGCACCAGCCAAAGCAAAGGCCAGGGCCGGTAGTGGACGTCGTGGAGCTGAATGGCGAGCCAGTGAAGGGCCCAAGGGTCCCTCCTGTATGTGGCGAACAGGTCATCCGTGTCCCCACGTCCATAAACCATGGGACTGCTGGGGCCCAGGCTGCCAGGATTTCGGCCTTGCCTTCGGAGCCCGGCCACATACGCGGCCTTGCAGCGGAGGCGGGGACATGTAGACAGCCCAAATTTGGAAAATGGCAGTGTTTCCTCGAGTTCCCGGGCATCGGCCTTTTTGAGCGGCTTGCTTTTTCTCCTGGTAGGAGAGGGCCCTGACGGAGAAAGGCAGGATTACGTGTGCAGGAAAGGTGTGTGCTGAGAGGGTGACGACGTTGAGACCATGTTGGGATCTTTAGTCCCAGGAGAGGCCCCTGGCGGGTGTGGGTCAGTGTTGTCTACCCATCCCACTTGGCGGGGGGAGGTTTTCACCATACAAAGCAGCAGCGGAATTATTCGTCGCCGGAGGGGTTGCATCTGCCCACAAGCTCCACCTGGCCAGGGTCCGCCCCTACTGTATTGTCCATGTCAGTCAACAGAAGCTAAGACCTTCCAGAGAGACTACCTGCTCTTCTCTACCCACGGGGAAGCAGTACAGCCAGAAGCCTCCCCCGTTCCATCTCTAGGCTCTCTCTCAGGCCCCTCATACTTGTGATGTGTCTCAGGGGTAGAAGGAAGAGATTTCTCCGAATGAACACATACACAGAGGGGCCATAGATGCTGAGGAAGGGCGCCTTGCCTACTGATATCCTAGCGTAAGTGGAAAAGTGGTACCTGCCTGCTGGCCCCGTGTGTCGAACGTGTCCACATCAGGGGCTGCCTACTGTGAGGTGATTCCCTGGGTGCCCTGGATTTTGTGGCCCAAAAGAGAAGGGGCCGTCGTGTGTCCATGGGTAAAATGGAGGGTACTGCGGAAGTGGCCGCTTAGGCTGGACCTCTCCTATTGGCTCGGTGTTTGTGACCCGTCCCCGTCAGAAGTTCCGGCCAGCCTTGCGGTGGCTGTCTCCATGGTGATTGGGAAAGAAGCCTTAGGCCCCGCACTCAGCCGTCACCTGGCCTACCTGGCCTCTTTAGCCTCATCTAGACCGCTGTGTGGATGAAAGAATGAATGTCGGCCAATGACCACATGTCCTCGTTGCCTTTGAAGGATTAGGCTCCTTGCCTGGGCAGAAGACAGCCAAGGTCAGCCTGAGCCTAGACACCTAGTGACCTGTGACACTGCAGGCAGTGACAGATGTTGATTTTCATGCTCATGTATCCGCAGGTGGCGGATTCAGAGTGGTCGGAGAAGAAGTGTAACTAGGGATGACACAGACACGAGGGCACGGGCCAAAGGTCAGGGAAAATAGCTGAGATCGTGGAGCTCTAGCGGAGCCAGTGTAGGGCCCAGGCCTCCCTCCTGTACGTGGCAAAGAGGTGATCCATATGCCGCCATGCGCAGACTCTGGACTGCTGGGGCCCTGGACGCCCGGATTGCAGCCTTGTCTTCGGAGAAGTGACACACATGCACTGTGCCAGCGGAGGCTGTGGCCCAGCAGAGGGCAAAATCTTGAAAATGCGGGCTTCAGTTGACTTTGCCTGTGCTCTCCTTTGGCTGAGTGCCATCGTGTGTTTCCTAGCAGGAGAAGGCATTCGTGGAGAGAGGCGGATTCCATGTGTGCAGGCAAAGTGTGTGCTGAGATGATGAGTGGCTGGAGACCAGGGTGGACTCTTGAGACCCAGGATAGACCCCTGGCAGGTATGTGTCAATGTTTTCTGCCCATGGCACTCAGCCGGGTATTTGCATAGAATGTTCTCCGCGGAATTAGTAGTCTCCGGAGAGGCTGCTGCATGTCAGCAAGCTTCACCTGGCCAGGTCCGCCCGTGATGTAGCTCCCCAATCAATGGCTACTCTCTAGACCTTCCAGATAGACTAGCAGATCTTCTCTGCCCATGGGCAACCAGTAGAGCCAGAGGCCTTCCCCCTTTGCTCTTTCGTCTCTAGGCCCTCTGTCAGGCACTCCAAGGTGTGAAGTGACAAGGGGGAGAAGGAAGAGATTTCAGAGAACGAACACATCCAGAGAGAGACAGAGAGAGGCAAGAGATGCTGAGTGGGGATGCCTTGCGTAGTGATATCCTGAGGAAAGTGGGAAAGAGGTACCTGGCCTGCTGTGCCAATGCCCTGAAGCAGTCCGCACCAGGGGCTCCCTTGTGCCTGCGTAGCCTTTCCCAGGGTGTGCTCAAATCCTGTGGCCACTAGGTGTCATAGGTCACACTGGAGGGCCCTGTGTCATCTGCCTGGCGGGCCGGATCTCTGCCATTGGCTCAAGTCTTGTCAGCAGGCCCATCACAAGCTCCGCCCACTCTTGCGGGGGGGGACTGTCTCTATGGTGATGGCAAAGGAGTCTTAGCCCCGCCCACCTGGCCTTGACTTCACCTACCTGGCCCGCTGACCCTCACTCAGATCTCTATGTTGCTCCAAATGAATGTCCGCCAGTGCCCGGGTGTCAGCATCTGGGATAAAGGATTCGGGACCTTGCCTGGGGCAGAAGGCAGCCTAGGTCAGCGGGTACCTGGAAGTCTACTGCCTTGTGACACTGCTGCCAGTGACAAATGGTGACTCCCACACTCACATATCGCCTGGTGGCAGAATGATAGTGATGGGCGGAGAAACATGGCTCCGGAGCACACGTTCCGTGGGGCACCAGCCAAAGCAAAGGCCAGGGCCGGTAGTGGACGTCGTGGAGCTGAATGGCGAGCCAGTGAAGGGCCCAAGGGTCCCTCCTGTATGTGGCGAACAGGTCATCCGTGTCCCCACGTCCATAAACCATGGGACTGCTGGGGCCCAGGCTGCCAGGATTTCGGCCTTGCCTTCGGAGCCCGGCCACATACGCGGCCTTGCAGCGGAGGCGGGGACATGTAGACAGCCCAAATTTGGAAAATGGCAGTGTTTCCTCGAGTTCCCGGGCATCGGCCTTTTAGAGCGGCTTGCTTTTTCTCCTGGTAGGAGAGGGCCCTGACGGAGAAAGGCAGGATTACGTGTGCAGGAAAGGTGTGTGCTGAGAGGGTGACGACGTTGAGACCATGTTGGGATCTTTAGTCCCAGGAGAGGCCCCTGGCGGGTGTGGGTCAGTGTTGTCTACCCATCCCACTTGGCGGGGGGAGGTTTTCACCATACAAAGCAGCAGCGGAATTATTCGTCGCCGGAGGGGTTGCATCTGCCCACAAGCTCCACCTGGCCAGGGTCCGCCCCTACTGTATTGTCCATGTCAGTCAACAGAAGCTAAGACCTTCCAGAGAGACTACCTGCTCTTCTCTACCCACGGGGAAGCAGTACAGCCAGAAGCCTCCCCCGTTCCATCTCTAGGCTCTCTCTCAGGCCCCTCATACTTGTGATGTGTCTCAGGGGTAGAAGGAAGAGATTTCTCCGAATGAACACATACACAGAGGGGCCATAGATGCTGAGGAAGGGCGCCTTGCCTACTGATATCCTAGCGTAAGTGGAAAAGTGGTACCTGCCTGCTGGCCCCGTGTGTCGAACGTGTCCACATCAGGGGCTGCCTACTGTGAGGTGATTCCCTGGGTGCCCTGGATTTTGTGGCCCAAAAGAGAAGGGGCCGTCGTGTGTCCATGGGTAAAATGGAGGGCACTGCGGAAGTGGCCGCTTAGGCTGGACCTCTCCTATTGGCTCGGTGTTTGTGACCCGTCCCCGTCAGAAGTTCCGGCCAGCCTTGCGGTGGCTGTCTCCATGGTGATTGGGAAAGAAGCCTTAGGCCCCGCACTCAGCCGTCACCTGGCCTACCTGGCCTCTTTAGCCTCATCTAGACCGCTGTGTGGATGAAAGAATGAATGTCGGCCAATGACCACATGTCCTCGTTGCCTTTGAAGGATTAGGCTCCTTGCCTGGGCAGAAGACAGCCAAGGTCAGCCTGAGCCTAGACACCTAGTGACCTGTGACACTGCAGGCAGTGACAGATGTTGATTTTCATGCTCATGTATCCGCAGGTGGCGGATTCAGAGTGGTCGGAGAAGAAGTGTAACTAGGGATGACACAGACACGAGGGCACGGGCCAAAGGTCAGGGAAAATAGCTGAGATCGTGGAGCTCTAGCGGAGCCAGTGTAGGGCCCAGGCCTCCCTCCTGTACGTGGCAAAGAGGTGATCCATATGCCGCCATGCGCAGACTCTGGACTGCTGGGGCCCTGGACGCCCGGATTGCAGCCTTGTCTTCGGAGAAGTGACACACATGCACTGTGCCAGCGGAGGCTGTGGCCCAGCAGAGGGCAAAATCTTGAAAATGCGGGCTTCAGTTGACTTTGCCTGTGCTCTCCTTTGGCTGAGTGCCATCGTGTGTTTCCTAGCAGGAAAAGGTATTCGTGGAGAGAGGCGGATTCCATGTGTGCAGGCAAAGTGTGTGCTGAGATGATGAGTGGCTGGAGACCAGGGTGGACTCTTGAGACCCAGGATAGACCCCTGGCAGGTATGTGTCAATGTTTTCTGCCCATGGCACTCAGCCGGGTATTTGCATAGAATGTTCTCCGCGGAATTAGTAGTCTCCGGAGAGGCTGCTGCATGTCAGCAAGCTTCACCTGGCCAGGTCCGCCCGTGATGTAGCTCCCCAATCAATGGCTACTCTCTAGACCTTCCAGATAGACTAGCAGATCTTCTCTGCCCATGGGCAACCAGTAGAGCCAGAGGCCTTCCCCCTTTGCTCTTTCGTCTCTAGGCCCTCTGTCAGGCACTCCAAGGTGTGAAGTGACAAGGGGGAGAAGGAAGAGATTTCAGAGAACGAACACATCCAGAGAGAGACAGAGAGAGGCAAGAGATGCTGAGTGGGGATGCCTTGCGTAGTGATATCCTGAGGAAAGTGGGAAAGAGGTACCTGGCCTGCTGTGCCAATGCCCTGAAGCAGTCCGCACCAGGGGCTCCCTTGTGCCTGCGTAGCCTTTCCCAGGGTGTGCTCAAATCCTGTGGCCACTAGGTGTCATAGGTCACACTGGAGGGCCCTGTGTCATCTGCCTGGCGGGCCGGATCTCTGCCATTGGCTCAAGTCTTGTCAGCAGGCCCATCACAAGCTCCGCCCACTCTTGCGGGGGGGGACTGTCTCTATGGTGATGGCAAAGGAGTCTTAGCCCCGCCCACCTGGCCTTGACTTCACCTACCTGGCCCGCTGACCCTCACTCAGATCTCTATGTTGCTCCAAATGAATGTCCGCCAGTGCCCGGGTGTCAGCATCTGGGATAAAGGATTCGGGACCTTGCCTGGGGCAGAAGGCAGCCTAGGTCAGCGGGTACCTGGAAGTCTACTGCCTTGTGACACTGCTGCCAGTGACAAATGGTGACTCCCACACTCACATATCGCCTGGTGGCAGAATGATAGTGATGGGCGGAGAAACATGGCTCCGGAGCACACGTTCCGTGGGGCACCAGCCAAAGCAAAGGCCAGGGCCGGTAGTGGACGTCGTGGAGCTGAATGGCGAGCCAGTGAAGGGCCCAAGGGTCCCTCCTGTATGTGGCGAACAGGTCATCCGTGTCCCCACGTCCATAAACCATGGGACTGCTGGGGCCCAGGCTGCCAGGATTTCGGCCTTGCCTTCGGAGCCCGGCCACATACGCGGCCTTGCAGCGGAGGCGGGGACATGTAGACAGCCCAAATTTGGAAAATGGCAGTGTTTCCTCGAGTTCCCGGGCATCGGCCTTTTAGAGCGGCTTGCTTTTTCTCCTGGTAGGAGAGGGCCCTGACGGAGAAAGGCAGGATTACGTGTGCAGGAAAGGTGTGTGCTGAGAGGGTGACGACGTTGAGACCATGTTGGGATCTTTAGTCCCAGGAGAGGCCCCTGGCGGGTGTGGGTCAGTGTTGTCTACCCATCCCACTTGGCGGGGGGAGGTTTTCACCATACAAAGCAGCAGCGGAATTATTCGTCGCCGGAGGGGTTGCATCTGCCCACAAGCTCCACCTGGCCAGGGTCCGCCCCTACTGTATTGTCCATGTCAGTCAACAGAAGCTAAGACCTTCCAGAGAGACTACCTGCTCTTCTCTACCCACGGGGAAGCAGTACAGCCAGAAGCCTCCCCCGTTCCATCTCTAGGCTCTCTCTCAGGCCCCTCATACTTGTGATGTGTCTCAGGGGTAGAAGGAAGAGATTTCTCCAAATGAACACATACACAGAGGGGCCATAGATGCTGAGGAAGGGCGCCTTGCCTACCGATATCCTAGCGTAAGTGGAAAAGTGGTACCTGCCTGCTGGCCCCGTGTGTCGAACGTGTCCACATCAGGGGCTGCCTACTGTGAGGTGATTCCCTGGGTGCCCTGGATTTTGTGGCCCAAAAGAGAAGGGGCCGTCGTGTGTCCATGGGTAAAATGGAGGGCACTGCGGAAGTGGCCGCTTAGGCTGGACCTCTCCTATTGGCTCGGTGTTTGTGACCCGTCCCCGTCAGAAGTTCCGGCCAGCTTTGCGGTGGCTGTCTCCATGGTGATTGGGAAAGAAGCCTTAGGCCCCGCACTCAGCCGTCACCTGGCCTACCTGGCCTCTTTAGCCTCATCTAGACCGCTGTGTGGATGAAAGAATGAATGTCGGCCAATGACCACATGTCCTCGTTGCCTTTGAAGGATTAGGCTCCTTGCCTGGGCAGAAGACAGCCAAGGTCAGCCTGAGCCTAGACACCTAGTGACCTGTGACACTGCAGGCAGTGACAGATGTTGATTTTCATGCTCATGTATCCGCAGGTGGCGGATTCAGAGTGGTCGGAGAAGAAGTGTAAGTAGGGATGACACAGACACGAGGGCACGGGCCAAAGGTCAGGGAAAATAGCTGAGATCGTGGAGCTCTAGCGGAGCCAGTGTAGTGCCCAGGCCTCCCTCCTGTACGTGGCAAAGAGGTGATCCATATGCCGCCATGCGCAGACTCTGGACTGCTGGGGCCCTGGACGCCCGGATTGCGGCCTTGTCTTCGGAGAAGTGACACACATGCACTGTGCCAGCGGAGGCTGTGGCCCAGCAGAGGGCAAAATCTTGAAAATGCGGGCTTCAGTTGACTTTGCCTGTGCTCTCCTTTGGCTGAGTGCCATCGTGTGTTTCCTAGCAGGAGAAGGCATTCGTGGAGAGAGGCGGATTCCATGTGTGCAGGCAAAGTGTGTGCTGAGATGATGAGTGGCTGGAGACCAGGGTGGACTCTTGAGACCCAGGATAGACCCCTGGTAGGTATGTGTCAATGTTTTCTGCCCATGGCACTCAGCCGGGTATTTGCATAGAATGTTCTCCGCGGAATTAGTAGTCTCCGGAGAGGCTGCTGCATGTCAGCAAGCTTCACCTGGCCAGGTCCGCCCGTGATGTAGCTCCCCAATCAATGGCTACTCTCTAGACCTTCCAGATAGACTAGCAGATCTTCTCTGCCCATGGGCAACCAGTAGAGCCAGAGGCCTTCCCCCTTTGCTCTTTCGTCTCTAGGCCCTCTGTCAGGCACTCCAAGGTGTGAAGTGACAAGGGGGAGAAGGAAGAGATTTCAGAGAACGAACACATCCAGAGAGAGACAGAGAGAGGCAAGAGATGCTGAGTGGGGATGCCTTGCGTAGTGATATCCTGAGGAAAGTGGGAAAGAGGTACCTGGCCTGCTGTGCCAATGCCCTGAAGCAGTCCGCACCAGGGGCTCCCTTGTGCCTGCGTAGCCTTTCCCAGGGTGTGCTCAAATCCTGTGGCCACTAGGTGTCATAGGTCACACTGGAGGGCCCTGTGTCATCTGCCTGGCGGGCCGGATCTCTGCCATTGGCTCAAGTCTTGTCAGCAGGCCCATCACAAGCTCCGCCCACTCTTGCGGGGGGGGACTGTCTCTATGGTGATGGCAAAGCAGTCTTAGCCCCGCCCACCTGGCCTTGACTTCACCTACCTGGCCCGCTGACCCTCACTCAGACCTCTGTGTTGCTCCAAATGAATGTCCGCCAGTGCCCGGGTGTCAGCATCTGGGATAAAGGATTCGGGACCTTGCCTGGGGCAGAAGGCAGCCTAGGTCAGCGGGTACCTGGAAGTCTACTGCCTCGTGACACTGCTGCCAGTGACAAATGGTGACTCCCACACTCACATATCGCCTGGTGGCAGAATGATAGTGATGGGCGGAGAAACATGGCTCCGGAGCACACGTTCCGTGGGGCACCAGCCAAAGCAAAGGCCAGGGCCGGTAGTGGACGTCGTGGAGCTGAATGGCGAGCCAGTGAAGGGCCCAAGGGTCCCTCCTGTATGTGGCGAACAGGTCATCCGTGTCCCCACGTCCATAAACCATGGGACTGCTGGGGCCCAGGCTGCCAGGATTTCGGCCTTGCCTTCGGAGCCCGGCCACATACGCGGCCTTGCAGCGGAGGCGGGGACATGTAGACAGCCCAAATTTGGAAAATGGCAGTGTTTCCTCGAGTTCCCGGGCATCGGCCTTTTAGAGCGGCTTGCTTTTTCTCCTGGTAGGAGAGGGCCCTGACGGAGAAAGGCAGGATTACGTGTGCAGGAAAGGTGTGTGCTGAGAGGGTGACGACGTTGAGACCATGTTGGGATCTTTAGTCCCAGGAGAGGCCCCTGGCGGGTGTGGGTCAGTGTTGTCTACCCATCCCACTTGGCGGGGGGAGGTTTTCACCATACAAAGCAGCAGCGGAATTATTCGTCGCTGGAGGGGTTGCATCTGCCCACAAGCTCCACCTGGCCAGGGTCCGCCCCTACTGTATTGTCCATGTCAGTCAACAGAAGCTAAGACCTTCCAGAGAGACTACCTGCTCTTCTCTACCCACGGGGAAGCAGTACAGCCAGAAGCCTCCCCCGTTCCATCTCTAGGCTCTCTCTCAGGCCCCTCATACTTGTGATGTGTCTCAGGGGTAGAAGGAAGAGATTTCTCCGAATGAACACATACACAGAGGGGCCATAGATGCTGAGGAAGGGCGCCTTGCCTACCGATATCCTAGCGTAAGTGGAAAAGTGGTACCTGCCTGCTGGCCCCGTGTGTCGAACGTGTCCACATCAGGGGCTGCCTACTGTGAGGTGATTCCCCGGGTGCCCTGGATTTTGTGGCCCAAAAGAGAAGGGGCCGTCGTGTGTCCATGGGTAAAATGGAGGGCACTGCGGAAGTGGCCGCTTAGGCTGGACCTCTCCTATTGGCTCGGTGTTTGTGACCCGTCCCCGTCAGAAGTTCCGGCCAGCTTTGCGGTGGCTGTCTCCATGGTGATTGGGAAAGAAGCCTTAGGCCCCGCACTCAGCCGTCACCTGGCCTACCTGGCCTCTTTAGCCTCATCTAGACCGCTGTGTGGATGAAAGAATGAATGTCGGCCAATGACCACATGTCCTCGTTGCCTTTGAAGGATTAGGCTCCTTGCCTGGGCAGAAGACAGCCAAGGTCAGCCTGAGCCTAGACACCTAGTGACCTGTGACACTGCAGGCAGTGACAGATGTTGATTTTCATGCTCATGTATCCGCAGGTGGCGGATTCAGAGTGGTCGGAGAAGAAGTGTAAGTAGGGATGACACAGACACGAGGGCACGGGCCAAAGGTCAGGGAAAATAGCTGAGATCGTGGAGCTCTAGCGGAGCCAGTGTAGGGCCCAGGCCTCCCTCCTGTACGTGGCAAAGAGGTGATCCATATGCCGCCATGCGCAGACTCTGGACTGCTGGGGCCCTGGACGCCCGGATTGCGGCCTTGTCTTCGGAGAAGTGACACACATGCACTGTGCCAGCGGAGGCTGTGGCCCAGCAGAGGGCAAAATCTTGAAAATGCGGGCTTCAGTTGACTTTGCCTGTGCTCTCCTTTGGCTGAGTGCCATCGTGTGTTTCCTAGCAGGAGAAGGCATTCGTGGAGAGAGGCGGATTCCATGTGTGCAGGCAAAGTGTGTGCTGAGATGATGAGTGGCTGGAGACCAGGGTGGACTCTTGAGACCCAGGATAGACCCCTGGTAGGTATGTGTCAATGTTTTCTGCCCATGGCACTCAGCCGGGTATTTGCATAGAATGTTCTCCGCGGAATTAGTAGTCTCCGGAGAGGCTGCTGCATATCAGCAAGCTTCACCTGGCCAGGTCCGCCCGTGATGTAGCTCCCCAATCAATGGCTACTCTCTAGACCTTCCAGATAGACTAGCAGATCTTCTCTGCCCATGGGCAACCAGTAGAGCCAGAGGCCTTCCCCCTTTGCTCTTTCGTCTCTAGGCCCTCTGTCAGGCACTCCAAGGTGTGAAGTGACAAGGGGGAGAAGGAAGAGATTTCAGAGAACGAACACATCCAGAGAGAGACAGAGAGAGGCAAGAGATGCTGAGTGGGGATGCCTTGCGTAGTGATATCCTGAGGAAAGTGGGAAAGAGGTACCTGGCCTGCTGTGCCAATGCCCTGAAGCAGTCCGCACCAGGGGCTCCCTTGTGCCTGCGTAGCCTTTCCCAGGGTGTGCTCAAATCCTGTGGCCACTAGGTGTCATAGGTCACACTGGAGGGCCCTGTGTCATCTGCCTGGCGGGCCGGATCTCTGCCATTGGCTCAAGTCTTGTCAGCAGGCCCATCACAAGCTCCGCCCACTCTTGCGGGGGGGGACTGTCTCTATGGTGATGGCAAAGCAGTCTTAGCCCCGCCCACCTGGCCTTGACTTCACCTACCTGGCCCGCTGACCCTCACTCAGACCTCTGTGTTGCTCCAAATGAATGTCCGCCAGTGCCCGGGTGTCAGCATCTGGGATAAAGGATTCGGGACCTTGCCTGGGGCAGAAGGCAGCCTAGGTCAGCGGGTACCTGGAAGTCTACTGCCTCGTGACACTGCTGCCAGTGACAAATGGTGACTCCCACACTCACATATCGCCTGGTGGCAGAATGATAGTGATGGGCGGAGAAACATGGCTCCGGAGCACACGTTCCGTGGGGCACCAGCCAAAGCAAAGGCCAGGGCCGGTAGTGGACGTCGTGGAGCTGAATGGCGAGCCAGTGAAGGGCCCAAGGGTCCCTCCTGTATGTGGCGAACAGGTCATCCGTGTCCCCACGTCCATAAACCATGGGACTGCTGGGGCCCAGGCTGCCAGGATTTCGGCCTTGCCTTCGGAGCCCGGCCACATACGCGGCCTTGCAGCGGAGGCGGGGACATGTAGACAGCCAAAATTTGGAAAATGGCAGTGTTTCCTCGAGTTACCGGGCATCGGCCTTTTAGAGCGGCTTGCTTTTTCTCCTGGTAGGAGAGGGCCCTGACGGAGAAAGGCAGGATTACGTGTGCAGGAAAGGTGTGTGCTGAGAGGGTGACGACGTTGAGACCATGTTGGGATCTTTAGTCCCAGGAGAGGCCCCTGGCGGGTGTGGGTCAGTGTTGTCTACCCATCCCACTTGGCGGGGGGAGGTTTTCACCATACAAAGCAGCAGCGGAATTATTCGTCGCCGGAGGGGTTGCATCTGCCCACAAGCTCCACCTGGCCAGGGTCCGCCCCTACTGTATTGTCCATGTCAGTCAACAGAAGCTAAGACCTTCCAGAGAGACTACCTGCTCTTCTCGACCCACGGGGAAGCAGTACAGCCAGAAGCCTCCCCCGTTCCATCTCTAGGCTCTCTCTCAGGCCCCTCATACTTGTGATGTGTCTCAGGGGTAGAAGGAAGAGATTTCTCCGAATGAACACATACACAGAGGGGCCATAGATGCTGAGGAAGGGCGCCTTGCCTACTGATATCCTAGCGTAAGTGGAAAAGTGGTACCTGCCTCCTGGCCCCGTGTGTCGAACATGTCCACATCAGGGGCTGCCTACTGTGAGGTGATTCCCCGGGTGCCCTGGATTTTGTGGCCCAAAAGAGAAGGGGCCGTCGTGTGTCCATGGGTAAAATGGAGGGCACTGCGGAAGTGGCCGCTTAGGCTGGACCTCTCCTATTGGCTCGGTGTTTGTGACCCGTCCCCGTCAGAAGTTCCGGCCAGCCTTGCGGTGGCTGTCTCCATGGTGATTGGGAAAGAAGCCTTAGGCCCCGCACTCAGCCGTCACCTGGCCTACCTGGCCTCTTTAGCCTCATCTAGACCGCTGTGTGGATGAAAGAATGAATGTCGGCCAATGACCACATGTCCTCGTTGCCTTTGAAGGATTAGGCTCCTTGCCTGGGCAGAAGACAGCCAAGGTCAGCCTGAGCCTAGACACCTAGTGACCTGTGACACTGCAGGCAGTGACAGATGTTGATTTTCATGCTCATGTATCCGCAGGTGGCGGATTCAGAGTGGTCGGAGAAGAAGTGTAAGTAGGGATGACACAGACACGAGGGCACGGGCCAAAGGTCAGGGAAAATAGCTGAGATCGTGGAGCTCTAGCGGAGCCAGTGTAGGGCCCAGGCCTCCCTCCTGTACGTGGCAAAGAGGTGATCCATATGCCGCCATGCGCAGACTCTGGACTGCTGGGGCCCTGGACGCCCGGATTGCAGCCTTGTCTTCGGAGAAGTGACACACATGCACTGTGCCAGCGGAGGCTGTGGCCCAGCAGAGGGCAAAATCTTGAAAATGCGGGCTTCAGTTGACTTTGCCTGTGCTCTCCTTTGGCTGAGTGCCATCGTGTGTTTCCTAGCAGGAGAAGGCATTCGTGGAGAGAGGCGGATTCCATGTGTGCAGGCAAAGTGTGTGCTGAGATGATGAGTGGCTGGAGACCAGGGTGGACTCTTGAGACCCAGGATAGACCCCTGGCAGGTATGTGTCAATGTTTTCTGCCCATGGCACTCAGCCGGGTATTTGCATAGAATGTTCTCCGCGGAATTAGTAGTCTCCGGAGAGGCTGCTGCATGTCAGCAAGCTTCACCTGGCCAGGTCCGCCCGTGATGTAGCTCCCCAATCAATGGCTACTCTCTAGACCTTCCAGATAGACTAGCAGATCTTCTCTGCCCATGGGCAACCAGTAGAGCCAGAGGCCTTCCCCCTTTGCTCTTTCGTCTCTAGGCCCTCTGTCAGGCACTCCAAGGTGTGAAGTGACAAGGGGGAGAAGGAAGAGATTTCAGAGAACGAACACATCCAGAGAGAGACAGAGAGAGGCAAGAGATGCTGAGTGGGGATGCCTTGCGTAGTGATATCCTGAGGAAAGTGGGAAAGAGGTACCTGGCCTGCTGTGCCAATGCCCTGAAGCAGTCCGCACCAGGGGCTCCCTTGTGCCTGCGTAGCCTTTCCCAGGGTGTGCTCAAATCCTGTGGCCACTAGGTGTCATAGGTCACACTGGAGGGCCCTGTGTCATCTGCCTGGCGGGCCGGATCTCTGCCATTGGCTCAAGTCTTGTCAGCAGGCCCATCACAAGCTCCGCCCACTCTTGCGGGGGGGGGACTGTCTCTATGGTGATGGCAAAGGAGTCTTAGCCCCGCCCACCTGGCCTTGACTTCACCTACCTGGCCCGCTGACCCTCACTCAGACCTCTGTGTTGCTCCAAATGAATGTCCGCCAGTGCCCGGGTGTCAGCATCTGGGATAAAGGATTCGGGACCTTGCCTGGGGCAGAAGGCAGCCTAGGTCAGCGGGTACCTGGAAGTCTACTGCCTCGTGACACTGCTGCCAGTGACAAATGGTGACTCCCACACTCACATATCGCCTGGTGGCAGAATGATAGTGATGGGCGGAGAAACATGGCTCCGGAGCACACGTTCCGTGGGGCACCAGCCAAAGCAAAGGCCAGGGCCGGTAGTGGACGTCGTGGAGCTGAATGGCGAGCCAGTGAAGGGCCCAAGGGTCCCTCCTGTATGTGGCGAACAGGTCATCCGTGTCCCCACGTCCATAAACCATGGGACTGCTGGGGCCCAGGCTGCCAGGATTTCGGCCTTGCCTTCGGAGCCCGGCCACATACGCGGCCTTGCAGCGGAGGCGGGGACATGTAGACAGCCAAAATTTGGAAAATGGCAGTGTTTCCTCGAGTTCCCTGGCATCGGCCTTTTAGAGCGGCTTGCTTTTTTTCCTGGTAGGAGAGGGCCCTGACGGAGAAAGGCAGGATTACGTGTGCAGGAAAGGTGTGTGCTGAGAGGGTGACGACGTTGAGACCATGTTGGGATCTTTAGTCCCAGGAGAGGCCCCTGGCGGGTGTGGGTCAGTGTTGTCTACCCATCCCACTTGGCGGGGGGAGGTTTTCACCATACAAAGCAGCAGCGGAATTATTCGTCGCCGGAGGGGTTGCATCTGCCCACAAGCTCCACCTGGCCAGGGTCCGCCCCTACTGTATTGTCCATGTCAGTCAACAGAAGCTAAGACCTTCCAGAGAGACTACCTGCTCTTCTCTACCCACGGGGAAGCAGTACAGCCAGATGCCTCCCCCGTTCCATCTCTAGGCTCTCTCTCAGGCCCCTCATACTTGTGATGTGTCTCAGGGATAGAAGGAAGAGATTTCTCCGAATGAACACATACACAGAGGGGCCATAGATGCTGAGGAAGGGCGCCTTGCCTACTGATATCCTAGCGTAAGTGGAAAAGTGGTACCTGCCTGCTGGCCCCGTGTGTCGAACGTGTCCACATCAGGGGCTGCCTACTGTGAGGTGATTCCCCGGGTGCCCTGGATTTTGTGGCCCAAAAGAGAAGGGGCCGTCGTGTGTCCATGGGTAAAATGGAGGGCACTGCGGAAGTGGCCGCTTAGGCTGGACCTCTCCTATTGGCTCGGTGTTTGTGACCCGTCCCCGTCAGAAGTTCCGGCCAGCCTTGCGGTGGCTGTCTCCATGGTGATTGGGAAAGAAGCCTTAGGCCCCGCACTCAGCCGTCACCTGGCCTACCTGGCCTCTTTAGCCTCATCTAGACCGCTGTGTGGATGAAAGAATGAATGTCGGCCAATGACCACATGTCCTCGTTGCCTTTGAAGGATTAGGCTCCTTGCCTGGGCAGAAGACAGCCAAGGTCAGCCTGAGCCTAGACACCTAGTGACCTGTGACACTGCAGGCAGTGACAGATGTTGATTTTCATGCTCATGTATCCGCAGGTGGCGGATTCAGAGTGGTCGGAGAAGAAGTGTAAGTAGGGATGACACAGACACGAGGGCACGGGCCAAAGGTCAGGGAAAATAGCTGAGATCGTGGAGCTCTAGCGGAGCCAGTGTAGGGCCCAGGCCTCCCTCCTGTACGTGGCAAAGAGGTGATCCATATGCCGCCATGCGCAGACTCTGGACTGCTGGGGCCCTGGACGCCCGGATTGCGGCCTTGTCTTCGGAGAAGTGACACACATGCACTGTGCCAGCGGAGGCTGTGGCCCAGCAGAGGGCAAAATCTTGAAAATGCGGGCTTCAGGTGACTTTGCCTGTGCTCTCCTTTGGCTGAGTGCCATCGTGTGTTTCCTAGCAGGAGAAGGCATTCGTGGAGAGAGGCGGATTCCATGTGTGCAGGCAAAGTGTGTGCTGAGATGATGAGTGGCTGGAGACCAGGGTGGACTCTTGAGACCCAGGATAGACCCCTGGCAGGTATGTGTCAATGTTTTCTGCCCATGGCACTCAGCCGGGTATTTGCATAGAATGTTCTCCGCGGAATTAGTAGTCTCCGGAGAGGCTGCTGCATGTCAGCAAGCTTCACCTGGCCAGGTCCGCCCGTGATGTAGCTCCCCAATCAATGGCTACTCTCTAGACCTTCCAGATAGACTAGCAGATCTTCTCTGCCCATGGGCAACCAGTAGAGCCAGAGGCCTTCCCCCTTTGCTCTTTCGTCTCTAGGCCCTCTGTCAGGCACTCCAAGGTGTGAAGTGACAAGGGGGAGAAGGAAGAGATTTCAGAGAACGAACACATCCAGAGAGAGACAGAGAGAGGCAAGAGATGCTGAGTGGGGATGCCTTGCGTAGTGATATCCTGAGGAAAGTGGGAAAGAGGTACCTGGCCTGCTGTGCCAATGCCCTGAAGCAGTCCGCACCAGGGGCTCCCTTGTGCCTGCGTAGCCTTTCCCAGGGTGTGCTCAAATCCTGTGGCCACTAGGTGTCATAGGTCACACTGGAGGGCCCTGTGTCATCTGCCTGGCGGGCCGGATCTCTGCCATTGGCTCAAGTCTTGTCAGCAGGCCCATCACAAGCTCCGCCCACTCTTGCGGGGGGGGACTGTCTCTATGGTGATGGCAAAGCAGTCTTAGCCCCGCCCACCTGGCCTTGACTTCACCTACCTGGCCCGCTGACCCTCACTCAGACCTCTGTGTTGCTCCAAATGAATGTCCGCCAGTGCCCGGGTGTCAGCATCTGGGATAAAGGATTCGGGACCTTGCCTGGGGCAGAAGGCAGCCTAGGTCAGCGGGTACCTGGAAGTCTACTGCCTCGTGACACTGCTGCCAGTGACAAATGGTGACTCCCACACTCACATATCGCCTGGTGGCAGAATGATAGTGATGGGCGGAGAAACATGGCTCCGGAGCACACGTTCCGTGGGGCACCAGCCAAAGCAAAGGCCAGGGCCGGTAGTGGACGTCGTGGAGCTGAATGGCGAGCCAGTGAAGGGCCCAAGGGTCCCTCCTGTATGTGGCGAACAGGTCATCCGTGTCCCCACGTCCATAAACCATGGGACTGCTGGGGCCCAGGCTGCCAGGATTTCGGCCTTGCCTTCGGAGCCCGGCCACATACGCGGCCTTGCAGCGGAGGCGGGGACATGTAGACAGCCAAAATTTGGAAAATGGCAGTGTTTCCTCGAGTTACCGGGCATCGGCCTTTTAGAGCGGCTTGCTTTTTCTCCTGGTAGGAGAGGGCCCTGACGGAGAAAGGCAGGATTACGTGTGCAGGAAAGGTGTGTGCTGAGAGGGTGACGACGTTGAGACCATGTTGGGATCTTTAGTCCCAGGAGAGGCCCCTGGCGGGTGTGGGTCAGTGTTGTCTACCCATCCCACTTGGCGGGGGGAGGTTTTCACCATACAAAGCAGCAGCGGAATTATTCGTCGCCGGAGGGGTTGCATCTGCCCACAAGCTCCACCTGGCCAGGGTCCGCCCCTACTGTATTGTCCATGTCAGTCAACAGAAGCTAAGACCTTCCAGAGAGACTACCTGCTCTTCTCGACCCACGGGGAAGCAGTACAGCCAGAAGCCTCCCCCGTTCCATCTCTAGGCTCTCTCTCAGGCCCCTCATACTTGTGATGTGTCTCAGGGGTAGAAGGAAGAGATTTCTCCGAATGAACACATACACAGAGGGGCCATAGATGCTGAGGAAGGGCGCCTTGCCTACTGATATCCTAGCGTAAGTGGAAAAGTGGTACCTGCCTCCTGGCCCCGTGTGTCGAACATGTCCACATCAGGGGCTGCCTACTGTGAGGTGATTCCCCGGGTGCCCTGGATTTTGTGGCCCAAAAGAGAAGGGGCCGTCGTGTGTCCATGGGTAAAATGGAGGGCACTGCGGAAGTGGCCGCTTAGGCTGGACCTCTCCTATTGGCTCGGTGTTTGTGACCCGTCCCCGTCAGAAGTTCCGGCCAGCCTTGCGGTGGCTGTCTCCATGGTGATTGGGAAAGAAGCCTTAGGCCCCGCACTCAGCCGTCACCTGGCCTACCTGGCCTCTTTAGCCTCATCTAGACCGCTGTGTGGATGAAAGAATGAATGTCGGCCAATGACCACATGTCCTCGTTGCCTTTGAAGGATTAGGCTCCTTGCCTGGGCAGAAGACAGCCAAGGTCAGCCTGAGCCTAGACACCTAGTGACCTGTGACACTGCAGGCAGTGACAGATGTTGATTTTCATGCTCATGTATCCGCAGGTGGCGGATTCAGAGTGGTCGGAGAAGAAGTGTAAGTAGGGATGACACAGACACGAGGGCACGGGCCAAAGGTCAGGGAAAATAGCTGAGATCGTGGAGCTCTAGCGGAGCCAGTGTAGGGCCCAGGCCTCCCTCCTGTACGTGGCAAAGAGGTGATCCATATGCCGCCATGCGCAGACTCTGGACTGCTGGGGCCCTGGACGCCCGGATTGCAGCCTTGTCTTCGGAGAAGTGACACACATGCACTGTGCCAGCGGAGGCTGTGGCCCAGCAGAGGGCAAAATCTTGAAAATGCGGGCTTCAGTTGACTTTGCCTGTGCTCTCCTTTGGCTGAGTGCCATCGTGTGTTTCCTAGCAGGAGAAGGCATTCGTGGAGAGAGGCGGATTCCATGTGTGCAGGCAAAGTGTGTGCTGAGATGATGAGTGGCTGGAGACCAGGGTGGACTCTTGAGACCCAGGATAGACCCCTGGCAGGTATGTGTCAATGTTTTCTGCCCATGGCACTCAGCCGGGTATTTGCATAGAATGTTCTCCGCGGAATTAGTAGTCTCCGGAGAGGCTGCTGCATGTCAGCAAGCTTCACCTGGCCAGGTCCGCCCGTGATGTAGCTCCCCAATCAATGGCTACTCTCTAGACCTTCCAGATAGACTAGCAGATCTTCTCTGCCCATGGGCAACCAGTAGAGCCAGAGGCCTTCCCCCTTTGCTCTTTCGTCTCTAGGCCCTCTGTCAGGCACTCCAAGGTGTGAAGTGACAAGGGGGAGAAGGAAGAGATTTCAGAGAACGAACACATCCAGAGAGAGACAGAGAGAGGCAAGAGATGCTGAGTGGGGATGCCTTGCGTAGTGATATCCTGAGGAAAGTGGGAAAGAGGTACCTGGCCTGCTGTGCCAATGCCCTGAAGCAGTCCGCACCAGGGGCTCCCTTGTGCCTGCGTAGCCTTTCCCAGGGTGTGCTCAAATCCTGTGGCCACTAGGTGTCATAGGTCACACTGGAGGGCCCTGTGTCATCTGCCTGGCGGGCCGGATCTCTGCCATTGGCTCAAGTCTTGTCAGCAGGCCCATCACAAGCTCCGCCCACTCTTGCGGGGGGGGGACTGTCTCTATGGTGATGGCAAAGGAGTCTTAGCCCCGCCCACCTGGCCTTGACTTCACCTACCTGGCCCGCTGACCCTCACTCAGACCTCTGTGTTGCTCCAAATGAATGTCCGCCAGTGCCCGGGTGTCAGCATCTGGGATAAAGGATTCGGGACCTTGCCTGGGGCAGAAGGCAGCCTAGGTCAGCGGGTACCTGGAAGTCTACTGCCTCGTGACACTGCTGCCAGTGACAAATGGTGACTCCCACACTCACATATCGCCTGGTGGCAGAATGATAGTGATGGGCGGAGAAACATGGCTCCGGAGCACACGTTCCGTGGGGCACCAGCCAAAGCAAAGGCCAGGGCCGGTAGTGGACGTCGTGGAGCTGAATGGCGAGCCAGTGAAGGGCCCAAGGGTCCCTCCTGTATGTGGCGAACAGGTCATCCGTGTCCCCACGTCCATAAACCATGGGACTGCTGGGGCCCAGGCTGCCAGGATTTCGGCCTTGCCTTCGGAGCCCGGCCACATACGCGGCCTTGCAGCGGAGGCGGGGACATGTAGACAGCCAAAATTTGGAAAATGGCAGTGTTTCCTCGAGTTCCCTGGCATCGGCCTTTTAGAGCGGCTTGCTTTTTTTCCTGGTAGGAGAGGGCCCTGACGGAGAAAGGGCAGGATTACGTGTGCAGGAAAGGTGTGTGCTGAGAGGGTGACGACGTTGAGACCATGTTGGGATCTTTAGTCCCAGGAGAGGCCCCTGGCGGGTGTGGGTCAGTGTTGTCTACCCATCCCACTTGGCGGGGGGAGGTTTTCACCATACAAAGCAGCAGCGGAATTATTCGTCGCCGGAGGGGTTGCATCTGCCCACAAGCTCCACCTGGCCAGGGTCCGCCCCTACTGTATTGTCCATGTCAGTCAACAGAAGCTAAGACCTTCCAGAGAGACTACCTGCTCTTCTCTACCCACGGGGAAGCAGTACAGCCAGATGCCTCCCCCGTTCCATCTCTAGGCTCTCTCTCAGGCCCCTCATACTTGTGATGTGTCTCAGGGATAGAAGGAAGAGATTTCTCCGAATGAACACATACACAGAGGGGGCCATAGATGCTGAGGAAGGGCGCCTTGCCTACTGATATCCTAGCGTAAGTGGAAAAGTGGTACCTGCCTGCTGGCCCCGTGTGTCGAACGTGGTCCACATCAGGGGCTGCCTACTGTGAGGTGATTCCCCGGGTGCCCTGGATTTTGTGGCCCAAAAGAGAAGGGGCCGTCGTGTGTCCATGGGTAAAATGGAGGGCACTGCGGAAGTGGCCGCTTAGGGCTGGACCTCTCCTATTGGCTCGGTGTTTGTGACCCGTCCCCGTCAGAAGTTCCGGCCAGCCTTGCGGTGGCTGTCTCCATGGTGATTGGGAAAGAAGCCTTAGGCCCCGCACTCAGCCGTCACCTGGCCTACCTGGCCTCTTTAGCCTCATCTAGACCGCTGTGTGGATGAAAGAATGATGTCGGCCAATGACCACATGTCCTCGTTGCCTTTGAAGGATTAGGCTCCTTGCCTGGGCAGAAGACAGCCAAGGTCAGCCTGAGCCTAGACACCTAGTGACCTGTGACACTGCAGGCAGTGACAGATGTTGATTTTCATGCTCATGTATCCGCAGGTGGCGGATTCAGAGTGGTCGGAGAAGAAGTGTAAGTAGGGATGACACAGACACGAGGGCACGGGCCAAAGGTCAGGGAAAATAGCTGAGATCGTGGAGCTCTAGCGGAGCCAGTGTAGGGCCCAGGCCTCCCTCCTGTACGTGGCAAAGAGGTGATACCATATGCCGCCATGCGCAGACTCTGGACTGCTGGGGCCCTGGACGCCCGGATTGCGGCCTTGTCTTCGGAGAAGTGACACACATGCACTGTGCCAGCGGAGGCTGTGGCCCAGCAGAGGGCAAATCTTGAAAATGCGGGCTTCAGGTGACTTTGCCTGTGCTCTCCTTTGGCTGAGTGCCATCGTGTGTTTCCTAGCAGGAGAAGGCATTCGTGGAGAGAGGCGGATTCCATGTGTGCAGGCAAAGTGTGTGCTGAGATGATGAGTGGCTGGAAGGACCAGGGTGGACTCTTGAGACCCAGGATAGACCCCTGGCAGGTATGTGTCAATGTTTTCTGCCATGGCACTCAGCCGGGTATTTGCATAGAATGTTCTCCGCGGAATTAGTAGTCTCCGGAGAGGCTGCTGCATGTCAGCAAGCTTCACCTGGCCAGGTCCGCCCGTGATGTAGCTCCCCAATCAATGGCTACTCTCTAGACCTTCCAGATAGACTAGCAGATCTTCTCTGCCCATGGGCAACCAGTAGAGCCAGAGGCCTTCCCCCTTGCTCTTTCGTCTCTAGGCCCTCTGTCAGGCACCTCCAAGGTGTGAAGTGACAAGGGGGAGAAGGAAGAGATTTCAGAGAACGAACACATCCAGAGAGAGGACAGAGAGAGGCAAGAGATGCTGAGTGGGGATGCCTTGCGTAGTGATATCCTGAGGAATGTGAAAGAGGTACCTGGCCTGCTGTGCCAATGCCCTGAAGCAGTCCGCACCAGGGGCTCCCTTGTGCCTGCGGTAGCCTTTCCCAGGGTGTGCTCAAATCCTGTGGCCACTAGGTGTCATAGGTCACACTGGAGGGCCCTGTGTCCATCTGCCTGGCGGGCCGGATCTCTGCCATTGGCTCAAGTCTTGTCAGCAGGCCCATCACAAGCTCCGCCCACTCTTGCGGGGGGGGACTGTCTCTATGGTGATGGCAAAGGAGTCTTAGGCCCCGCCCACCTGGCTTGACTTCACCTACCTGGCCCGCTGACCCTCACTCAGACCTCTGTGTTGCTCCAAATGAATGTCCGCCAGTGCCCGGGTGTCAGCATCTGGGATAAAGGATTCGGGACCTTGCCTGGGGCAGAAGGCAGCCTAGGTCAGCGGGTACCTGGAAGTCTACTGCCTTGTGACACTGCTGCCAGTGACAAATGGTGACTCCCACACTCACATATCGCCTGGTGGCAGAATGATAGTGATGGGCGGAGAAACATGGCTCCGGAGCACACGTTCCGTGGGGCACCCAGCCAAAGCAAAGGCCAGGGCCGGTAGTGGACGTCGTGGAGCTGAATGGCGAGCCAGTGAAGGGCCCAAGGGGTCCCTCCTGTATGTGGCGAACAGGTCATCCGTGTCCCCACGTCCATAAACCATGGGACTGCTGGGGCCCAGGCTGCCAGGATTTCGGCCTTGCCTTCGGAGCCCGGCCACATACGCGGGCCTTGCAGCGGAGGCGGGGACATGTAGACAGCCAAAATTTGGAAAATGGCAGTGTTTCCTCGAGTTCCCTGCATCGGCCTTTTTGAGCGGCTTGCTTTTTCTCCTGGTAGGAGAGGGCCCTGACGGAGAAAGGCAGGATTACGTGTGCAGGAAAGGTTGTGTGCTGAGAGGGTGACGACGTTGAGACCATGTTGGGATCTTTAGTCCCAGGAGAGGCCCCTGGCGGGTGTGGGTCAGTGTTGTCTACCCATCCACTTGGCGGGGGGAGGTTTTCCACCATACAAAGCAGCAGCGGAATTATTCGTCGCCGGAGGGGTTGCATCTGCCCACAAGCTCCACCTGGCCAGGGTCCGCCCCTACTGTATTGTCCATGTCAGTCAACAGAAGCTAAGACCTTCCAGAGAGACTACCTGCTCTTCTCTACCCACGGGGAAGCAGTACAGCCAGAAGCCTCCCCCGTTCCATAATACTATCTCTCTATG